>NW_012155974.1:71203-94365 GCF_000956105.1 Propithecus coquereli | reverse complement strand
CCTAGCTCACAGCAACCTCAAACTCCTGGGCTCAAGCGATCCTACTGCCTCAGCCTCCTGAGTAGCTGGGACTACAGGCATGCGCCACCATGCCCGGCTAATTTTTTCTATATATTTTTAGCTGTCCAATTAACTTCTTTCTAATTTTAGTAGAGACAGGGTCTCGCTCTTGCTCAGGCTGGTTTCGAACTCCTGAGCTCAAACAATCCTCCCACCTCGGCCTCCCAGAGAGCCAGGATTACAGGCGTGAGCCACCGCGCTCGGCCCTAATAGGATTCTTAACCAGCATAGACCTTTTACACTCAGATTGCAACAGACAGTGAATTTTGGATATCTGTTTTTATAAATGGAATTTTGTTTTACAAAGAAAACCTCCTTTGGGAATCTGCAGGGTGTTACAGAGAGCACAGGAGCTTGAGTGACAGCTCTGGGCTCACTCCCAGCTGTGACACAGTGTGGCCCTGCAAGTCCGTTTACCCTGAAGCTCCTAACTGCATAGCAACCAGAGGCAGCGACAGGGTGGAGGAGCTAATGTTCGTAAGGGCCCCACGCGTGGCAGAACTCAACACGTCTTCCTTCCCTCTCTTTATCAGAGGATAAAAACTCAAGTGCAAACCAGTCAACAGGATTGCACACGGTGGCTGAGCAAGTCTCAAAGAGAAAAATACCGTAGTTTCTGCAGCATATGACGCCATCCATTTGGGAACCAGACCCAAGCTGGTGTGACTATTATAATCATAGTTGGGAAGTGGCCCATGGCCTCTGTGGGTTTTAGAAACACCTTCCCTAGCAAAGTCTCGGACCTGGCTATTTCCCAGTGGACAAGGACTCCATCAAGGTCGTGCAGCTGTCCCCCATCCGAACAGTGCCACTGCTGATCACAAGGCGGCACGTGGTTCTAGACACCACGAGAAAGTCAAACTGTTAAAGGCTGGGTTCCTGCCTTTAGATATCACGGTCCTGACTTAAATTAGGATTCTAGTTCATTTATTTCTGAAATAAACTAACACCATGGTATGGACTAGACTGCCTCTCCCCTCCCCTCAAATTCACATGTTGAAGCCCTAACCCCAAATATGACTGTATCTGGAGATAAAGGCTTTTGGAGGAATTAAGGCTTAACTTAAGGGTCAATGAGATAATAAGAGTGGGGCCATAATCTGACAGGACTGTCCACTTATCAGAAGAGGGAGAGAGAAATCTTCCTCCATCCTGTTAGGACTCAGCAAGAGGGCAGCCACGGCAAGCCAGGCAGAGGCCCTCCCGGTCCCTGACGCGCTGGCACCTGGTCTCAGACGTCCAGCGCCACAACTGTGAGAAACAAATCTCTGTGGTTTAAACTGCCCAGTCTGTGGCATTTGTTATGGCAGCCCGAGCAGACTGATACACCACAAAATAAGTGCTTTATTATTTTTAACAGAGGACTCTTAGAGAACAATGGCACCCCCTTGGCTAATTCCTCATCTCAACTTTAACCAGGTCTGCAGACAATGCCAATGGGAGGGTTCGCGATGCTGAGCCACAGGGAGGGTGGTGGTCAAAGCATGGATTCTGGAGTAGACTGGATTGGAGTCCCAACATCTCCCCACACGGGCTGTAAAACTTTGAGCACATCCCCTACCCTCTCTGCGCCTGGGCGTTCTCCTCTGCACAATGGAGACACCAGCTCTTACCTCTTGAGCTGTGAGGATTAACACATTAACTGCCATGAGAGTTGTATTTAACTCACTCTAGTTTTGACCCGGGGGCCACGTGAAGCATATATAGAATCTTACTTGTTGATGTTCTTATTGTTACAATTAATATTGACAATTTAATTCTACAAATGTGGATTAAATGAATAGAAGTCAATAAATTTCATTTTTCTATTTATGTTTACCTTTACGTTACACTTGAAGTTTTTATTCTATTTTCGTAATAAAATACCGTGGCCCCAAGGAAAAGTTTCTGTTTGTCTGTGTGGCAGGTAGCGTGTTATGCGAACGGCATCAGTGCTGGGACAGGCGCCGGGAGCAGGGGCCCCGGTTGGCCGCTATCGCACTGACATCGGCCCTCCCACACCCGATCCTGAGTCACACCTCTGCACGTGCTACCTCGGGAAGTCATGAGAACTTTCTGAGTCCACCTCCACCTGTAAAGTGGGACTGGCTTATTGTGAAGGTCACACAGGGAAGATCTACCCAAGGGGAAGGGTTTCCATTCCTGGGGACACAGCCCTGGCTCTAGGATGAGCAAAGGTGACTTATCACGCATTTCTCGGTGGCTGTGGCAGACACTGCTGGTTGGGTCCCCAGTATCCATTCTTCCCTTCACTATTAGGAATTGAACCCTAGCTTTTAAACAAGTACATGGCCACCTGAAATAAATAGGTTTCTCAGCATCCCCTGCAGCTAGGTGGGGCCATGTGACAAAGTTCTGGACAATAAGATAAAGCTGAAGTACAGTATGCAACTTCTGGAACATATTTGTAAAAGAAGGCCATCTTTTTCACCTCCACCTCCTTCCTGCTGGCTGGAATACAGACATGAGGGCTGGTGCTCAGCAGCCATTTTGGACGACAAGGCAACATGCTAAGGTTAGCAGAGCCCTGAAAAGGAAGGAGTCTGGTCCCCTGCTGATACCTGCATACCAGCCCTGACCCACCTACCTTCAGATGTCATTCACATGAGAAAGAATAAAACTTCTACCTTGTCGAAACCATTATTATTTAGGGAGTTTTTTGTTATGTGCAGCTGAGCCTAATTCTGATACAGAGGGTTACTGCTTCTTTTTGGTATTCTAAGTAGACCCTGGTCATCTCTCACCTAAAATATTACAATAAGAAGGTAGAAAGAAAAGAAAACTTTTGTCATATATTTATTATAAACCAGATCCTTTAGTAGGTAACAATTACCATTTAGTCTTCAGAAATTTCTTTAAAGTAGGCAGTATTATCCCCATTTTACCAAAAAGGAACTGAGGCTCAAACAGTTAACATGCCCTGCACAAAGGGTCATAGCCAGGAGGTGGCAAAGCTGGGGCTTCCATACACATCTGTCTGCCTCTACAGCCACCCTGCACCACTCCAAACCCGCTGCCGCTCCCACACGGGCAACCAATCAGGGCCGTCCCACGTGAAAACTGCTCACCTCACCCCAGAACTTTCACCAGCAGCCCCACGTTCCCTGGAGTGGGCAGGATCAGGAGCCAGACTCTCAGTGCAAATCCTGCCCTGCCACTTACTGTGTGATCCTGGGCAAGTGCCTTGACTACTCTGAGTCTCAATTTTGAACCTATGGAAAAGTGGGGATAAAAATACCAACCTAACAGGGTTGAGAGCATCTGAAGAGACAATGCACAGTGCAGGCCAGCCCAGAGTTCAGAGCACAGAAAACACTAACCATGTAGCTGTTCTCACTTTTGCTATGATGTCAGTGAAGCCTGGGAGGCCCTCTGTGCCCGGCCCTGGTACCACACTTGCCTTCGGCTCCTCTGGGTCCTGCTCCTTCGGTTCCCCTCGCTCAGCCAGCACGACGTGCTGCACAGGCAGGGACACCTCGTCCCGGCAGTGGATCTGGGTCGAGGAGCTCCCAGGGGGCAGGTCACACATCCCATTTGGAGGTGGGAGAAGGAACTCTGCTGGCACTAAAACAGCAAGAAATGGCCCCATAAAGTCAGAGACACTGAAATCACCCCTGTCCTGGAGTCTGCACAGCACGGGCACTCTGTGATGTTACCTTTGCTTTTCTTTCTTTTCTTTCTTTTTTTTTTTTTGAGACAGAGTATCACTCTATTGCCGGAGCTAGAGTGCCGTGGCGTCAGCCTAGCTCACAGCAATCTCAAACTCCTGGGCTCAAGCGATCTTCCTGCCTCAGCCTCCTGAGTAGTTGGGACTGCAGGCATGTGCCACCTCGCCTGGCTAATTTTTTTTTCCTATATATTTTTAGTTGTCTGATTCATTTCTTTCTATTTTTAGTAGAGACGGGGTCTCGCTCTTGCTCAGGCTGGTTTCGAACTCCTGAGCTCAAACAATCCGCCCACCTCGGCCTCCCAGAGTGCTAGGATTACAGGCGTGAGCCACCGCACCCGGTCTCTCCTTACTTTTTAAGGGAATTTTGTTTTGAATCGCATCAATAATTCATGGGTACAGCTTAGAACTCAAGGGGTAACCAAGGGCTGAGGGTAGAAGGTAAAGCTGGCCCTGTCATGATCCTGCAGGACCCAGTCCTCTTCCTGGAGACACCACCGCCAGGGGCTCTTTGTATGCCCTTGCAGAGCTGGTCTGCGCATTTACAGACCCTCCTGTGCCTGAACGATGGCAAACTAGCCACACTGCACCTCCACTGCCTCTTTCACTGACAGGACACAGCTCGGATCCCTTTCTGCACCAGCACATTTAGAGCCACACATTTTCTGAAGGCTGCACCCTATTCTGCTGTGTGGATGGTCACAGTGCATTTTGTAGCAGGTCATTGCGCATGTGGTGTTCCATGGCTGTGGGGGCTCTCTAGGAACTGGGTTGCTGCTCAAACGCATGTGTGTTTGTAATACAGACGGACCCGTTTCACCCCCAGCAGCAGTTTAGGACTTGTCTTCCTCCTAGGGGTCCCTGCTCTGGGCCCACAGGCAAGAGTCCCACCTCCTCCCCCTCTGCTCACACCTATCGATGGTGCCTGCCTTTGGCACAAAGTCCAGGCCTCCAGCCGGGCATATGAGGCTCCCGGAGGCTCGGTCTCACTTCTCCCCCAGCCGCACACTAATCCAACTGATACTCTGAAAGGTGGTGATCAGACCCTTCGCACATATTGTCGTCCCATTTAATCTTCACAATGACCCTTATTACTATGGCAATATCCACACCCATTTTACAGATGGAGAAACAAGTTCACAGAGGTCAGCAGCTTCCCAAGGGTCCACAGCAGGGTAGAGAGAGGTGGGGTTCCCCACCTTGGCCTGCTCTTTCCATCTCCCAAGCCACCTCACTGGCAAGCAGAAATCCTCTCCCATGCAGTGCAGGCTGACGTGTGACTGCAGTGCCCTCACCCTAAAGGGACCAGCCCCAAACCTGCCCTGCCCTGACCCCCTTTCAAGGGTCCAGGCACAGCTGGGCAGCAAGGGGAGCCCAGTTGGTAGACTGCTCTCCACCGAGTGATTCTTTCAGTGGGCAGACATAAGTACAACAGAAACGGCATCAGGCATGACGATGCAGGATGCAGGGAGTTCTCAGTCAACACCAAGTCTTAGTCCCGTGGAAGGCAGGGCCATGGTCTTCGTTTTGCCTAATACCTTCATTTTAATTACAGGTAAACCGAGGCTCAAGATGCTCTATGACCTGCCCAAGATGTCTAATCCAGAGAGAGGTAGCACCTGCCCTGCAGCCCAAGCCTCTGGACTGACTGGGCAGTGCAGTGGTCACACCTATAACTCAACTGGGCAATCTAGCTTCAGAGCCACCTGCCAGCCCCGTCTTCTCTCCCTCTGTGCCTCGGTTTCCTCATCCATAAGAGGGGGACACTAAAGATTGATCAAGTTATTACAACGTCTAGCACCCAGGAAGCAGGCGATAACCAAGTGCTGTTGTCATTCTAACTCTGAAGTCCACGCTGGAACACGAGAAAACTGCTTTGGAGTTAAACTTCGGCATGGAACACCACATGTGGCACCTAAACGCCATTTGCTTTCCGGTGACAAAAACACATTAGCAAAAAGCAAATTACAGTTTTCACCTAATTATCCTACAAGGTCAGAAAATGGGATTTTCTGCGCAAGGGAAAGTTCTGGACAGAAACCCGAGCCTTTCCAGCGTCAACTGCAACGTTCTCGTGGCTGGCGCTGACGCTCTGACACCCATCGGCCTAGGTTTGAATCCTGTTTACATTAACGACCGTGGGGCCGGCCACGTCGCCGGACGCCTGCGGTTCGTCACCGGGAGATGGGACAGGTTGCTGCAGGCGTCACGCGGGGACAGGTGAAGCCAGGCTCGCTGACCTGGCAGAGAGCGCCCCATTAACGAAAGCGCTCTCCGCACCAGCGTAGCCCGTGGCCGCGCGTCCCCGCCTGCCCCCAGCGGGCCTGGATTGCAGGCCGGCTCCGGACCAGGCCGCGCCTCCTTCAGCACCGGCGGCCGCGGACGGCGCCGGACCAGCGCGGGCCCCGGAGGAGGTCGCGGCGGCGCCTACGGAGGCGTGGGGAGCAGATCATCCCCGGCGCAGGCCCGAGTCTCGTGCCGGGGCCTGGCGACCGCCGCGGGCGTTCGCACCGGGACCCAGCCCCGTCCCGGGACGACCCCCACCTCGGGGAGCCGGACGCGCGCGACAGAGGGGTGGGGGTCGCCAGTCTAGCCACCGACCCGCAGCCTGGCGGCCGCGCCGCGGCATGTCGGGACCCGCCGCTGCTCCCGCGCCCCGTGGGCGGGGCCGGTCAGTGGGGACGCGAGGCTTCCGGCGCTGCTGCGGTCCCGGGGCGCGGGTTCCGGCCGCTCCGGACTGGGTCGCGGGCGGGGGCGGGGGTGGCGGGCCGCGCAGCGAGCTCCGAAATCCGGGCTCCGGGCTTTCCGAGTATCCCGAGAGGGGCGGGGCCGAGGCGAGGCGGGGCGGGGAGTGGGCGGGGCGGGCGGGCAGCCCCGCCCTGCGCCCGGCTTCCCGCGGAGCCGGAGCCTCCGCTGGCCGGGCAGTTACATAAGTGCCCCCTGTGGGCAGACAGGGCCTAGTCGCCAAGGCTTGTCTTTTAAATTACTTACGTGGCTTTTAATATTTTCAAATCACACAAGAATCCATGATACATGATCACTGTGGCGAAATTAGAAAATTTAGAGCAGCCCCTTTCTGTGAATCCTTTTCGGAGCCAACCACCTGTTAAAACTTTGGGGTACCTCCTTTACCTTAAAAACATGCAAAATATGCGATAGTTTTAAGCATTTACAGATAGCCACGAGCCCACCCTCTCCTTCCAATGGCAATGCTTCCACGTGCGCACGTTCCCTTCTGGCCTGTGGCAGGTGACGTGAGGGCAATCGTGGGGTTCACACATCCTTGTGGGTGGTAATTTTTGAGGTTGCCTATAGACGGCGCAGTCCCTGGAGCCAGACGGCTTGGGCTCAGCCCACCTCTGCTGGGTGACCTCGGGCAGATTACTTCACATATCTGTGTCTCAATCTCATGGTCTGTTAATTGAAGATGATGTTAGCATCTATTAGATAAGAGGGTTGTGGGATTAATGAGTTAATACTCCTAAAGTACATAGAAGGCCCTCAACAAATGCGTTATTACTGAAGTCTTCCGCCTGTGACAAGGGTAATGGGCACTAATTACATGATAACATGATTTGGTCTTTTCCCACTGCCCCAAAGCCCACTACTACATTCTCTTGTTTTCTTTTTTAATCAACCAACATCTTCAGCAAATATGTCACTAAAG
This sequence comes from Propithecus coquereli, assembly GCF_000956105.1. NCBI lineage: Eukaryota > Metazoa > Chordata > Mammalia > Primates > Indriidae > Propithecus > Propithecus coquereli. The sequence continues at coordinate 86,971 of NW_012155974.1, read as the reverse complement.
CTCTTTATTCCTCAGTTTCTTCCTCTATAAAATGGAGACAGTAATAATAGCACCTGCCTCCCATGGATGTTTGAGGATGAAATGAGAAGCTGTGAGGGGTAGACATACATACCTGGTCAAATACTACCTGACATGTACTGCCTGGCCTGTGAGGACGTAAACAGCTGCTTTCGTCACTCGGTGTTGTCCAGGGCCTAAGGGGAAGCCCCACAGCTGAACCAACCAGGGCGAGGACTCCAGAGCAGGGAAGAAGCCCGGAGGTCTAGGGCACCAACCTCTCTTTCTGCAGTGGAAGAAAGTGAGTCCAGGAGAGGGTAAGCGGCTTGCCCAGGTACAGCCCCTTCTACCTCCCCACACAGCTTCTCAATGCAGTCCAATTAAGTGCAGCAAATACATGCTGAGATCTGCCTCCCCACAAAAACGAATTTTAAAAAAATACCTAAAAATAAAACCTTGAGGATAGCTAAGACAATTACAAAATATAAGAACAGTCAAGTGAAACTCGAGTTTTCATACATCAGAGCATACCAAAAGCCACTAGACTCTAATCAGTATGGTATCGATACTGAAATGGACAAATAGGTGAGCGAAACAGAAGATGGAACCAGAATTACATCCAGAGCATGTGTTAAACATGTATTAGGTAAATGACAAATAAAATAGTTCGATTCAGCAAAAAATAATTAATAATAAATACTGCTGGTAATTGGCTAGGCATCTGAAAAGGGAAAAAATGGACTCCAATTTCAAATAGAAAATAAATTCTAAATGTAATAAGTAAACAATAAAAATCTTGCAAGAAGGGCCGGGTGTGGTGGCTCATGCCTGTAATTAATCGCAGTTCTTTGGGAGGCCAAGGCAGGAGGATTGCTTGAGACTAGCAGTTAAAGAACAGCCTGGGCAACATAGTGAGACCCCATCTCTAGGAAAAAATAAGAAAAATTAGCTGGGAGTGGTGTTGCACACCTGTAGTCCCAGCTACTCAGGAGGCTGAGGCAGGAGGATCACTTGAGCCCAGGAGTTTGAGGCCGCAGTGAGCTGTGATGACGCCACGGCACTCCAGCCTGGGCAACAGAGCAAGGTGCTATCTCAAATAAAAAACAAAAAAAAACCACTTGCAAGAATTCTTTGGGAGCCCAATACTATGCTCAGCTGGAAATATTCAACTGCAACATCCTCTCAGATTAAATCTGGAGATGGGAAATTATTTACAACATGCTTAAAATGCTCTACTAAACTCACAGGAAAATCTGGGAAAATATCCAAAGACCATGCCTCCCCACAAAAGAGAGGAATAGTCAGCTCAGACCAGAGTGACTATGAACGTGGAAACCCGAGTCCCACTAGGTACAACCACCTACGACAAGCACTTCAAGTTGGGTGGACTCCTACCAACAAAGAGTAACACCAAACAAATCTACCTGCTGTCTCTGGGAGGAAGCGCATTAAAAAATGACAGACATAGTCTTTCCTGGAAATTTATAGCCAGAGGACTGCTTTGATGTGTGTTCGAGGTTCAAATTTATACTGCCCCCAAGTTGAAGAAACTTCACCCATGTAACTAAATTAAAATACTGTAGTTTTAGGTTGGTAGCACCCCCTGAAGCCCAGAAGAAGCAAATGCCAATGCTCTCTGGAGAAAAGCATGCTCAGTCCAGGCCCATCGCCATATACCATGTCTGAGCTCGTAATAAAAATTACCCAATATGAGAACTAACTCAAAGTAAGTGAGAGTCAGTAGAATAACACACAATAGATTTAGCTCCTCAAGCATTTTGGATAACAGACACGTAATTCAGAGAGCAAAATTATCATGTATAAACATAAACTGTTTAAAGAAATAAAAATAGAATAAAAAAGGTAAAAGAACAAAAGTAAAAAAAAATGACCAGGAAGATTTTAAAAAGAACCAACTAAAACATCTTGTAATAAGAAATACAATGATTGTGCTGGGCAGGGTGGCTTGCACCTATGGTCCTAACTACTTGGGAGGCTGGGGTGGGAGAACTGCTTGATTCCAGAAGTTCGAAAGCAGCCTGGGCAACACAGTGAGACTTGTCTCTAAAACAAACAAACAAACAAACGAAGAAATATAATGATTGAAATAAAAATCTCGATTGATAGATTACATAGCAGATCAAATTGTCTAAAGAGAGAATTAGTTACCTGGAGGGTATATCTGAAGATATTACCTAGAATGCAATCCAAAGTGACAAATGAAAAATAGGAAAGAGGTTTGGGGTTTGGAGACATGATGACAGAATATGAAAGTCTAACATTTGTATATTTGGAGCTCTAGAAGGTTAAAATAGAGAAAACTGAGAAGAGGCAATATTTGAAGAGATAGTGGCTAAGAATTTTTCACAAATTGTTCGAAGATGCCAAATTTCAGATCTAGGAAAAACAACATATCAAGTAGCATAAATAACAGGAATCTACATATGAAAAATATCAGATGAACTAAGGAGGCATCAAAGACAAATCAAAGAAGCAACAAAAAAGAAAAGACATTCTACAACAGTGAAAATGACTATATTTCCTCAATTCTAAGATGCATATTTTCCCACAATTTAACATGTCTGAAATTGGGACCAATATTATTATTGTTGGAGTCTTATAATTATAGTTGACAGTTTTATTTCTTACTGGTAATAAAAATGACGGTGGATTGCATATTCAGTGGTGTCTTCTGAGCATTTATTAATGAAATATGGTTAACCAGTCACAAGCTTGTCAATAGCAACAATGGAAACCCAAAGACAGAGAACTGATATATTCAAGCTGCTGAGAGAAAATAAAATAAAGATAAAGAGTTGAGTTGTTTATGTCCATGAGGAAAACTGAAAAAACTACATGAAAAAATTGTTTTCTGATGATGGACAACAGACAGAGCAGAGTGGGGATCCCTGAAAGAAGAAAAGGTGAGCTCTGTGACGACTCTACTTCCTGCCTGGAGGCGCTTTGTCAACCATGATGCAAGAAGAAGACCCCAAGCAGAACATGGTGGTTTTGCTGAGTTGAGGGGAGCTGGAAGGGAGGGGCAGCCAGGGTGGCTGCAATTTGAGGGGGAGAGTATAAGATGAGAGGGAACCGTGCATAGATAGAGCTGCAGAACTCTACATTTAGGTCTTCCTTAGTCTCCGGATGAAAACTAAGCCAAGCATATATTGGGTGAAACTCTTGAGTCTAGGCAAAGAAAAACTATAAGAGAGTTAAAAATTGAATAACTACTGGATCTGTCATAAGGCTGGGAGACATTTGAGTTCTAATCAGCCAGAGTGGAAATACCCTGTTGAATCCCCACAGCATTTAGTAGAGATGCCAGAATGACCATGCCTTAGGAGTAGTGCTAATATAAAAGCAACCCTTGGACCCCAACTAACAACGATTATCAGTAAACTTCAAAAACATCATACTGATCTGCAAGTAAATTAACTTTCTGAAGAAGAAAGCTTTCCCACAAACTGGGAGAAATTATATCATTATATAAATATATAATATAAATATATATAAAAACTCAAAATGCTCACAACTCGACAAGAAAACAAACAACTTAACTAAAAATTGTCAAAAGGTTTGAACAGACACCTCACTAAGAAGACATACAAATAGCAAAAAAGCACATGAAAAGATGCTAATATCATTAATCATGCAAATTAAGATGCAAATTAAAAGTACAATTACATACACACCTATGAGAATGTCTAAAGTTTAAAAACTGACCATACTAGGTGCTATGGTTTGGATATGGTTTGTTTTTCCCCACCAAAACTGGTGCTGAAATTTGATCCCCAATGTGGCTGTGTTGGGAGCTGAGGCCTTGCGGGAGGTGTGTGGGTCATGGGGCGTCCCTCATGAGTAGATTAATGCCCTCTACTGCCTTCCCTTGGGGGGAGTGAGTTCTCACAGGAATGAATCAATTTCCTGAGAAAGTAAGTTGTTAAAAAGAGTCTGGCTTCCTTGATTTCATTCTTTTGCTACCTCTCTCGCCATGTGACCTCTGAGCATGCCAGCTTCCCTTCGGCTTTCTGCCATGAGTGGAAGCAGACTGGGGCTCTCACCAGATGCAGCTTCCAGTAAATCTTGGACTTTACAGCTACCAGGATCATGAGCCAAAAAAACCCCTTTTCTGTATAAATTACTGGGTCTCAGGTATTCTGTTAATAGCAACACAAAACTGACTAAACACTAGGTTTGGGTGAGGATGTGTAGGAACTAGAGTCCTCATACACGGCGGTGGGAATGTAAAATGGTACAACCACTTTAGGTAACAGTTTGTCAGTTCTTAGAAGGTTAAACATACATTTACCTCATGATCTGGACATTATACTCCTTCATATATATCCAGAAGATTTCTTGGATATGACCCCGAAAGCACAGGCAACAAAAGCAATTGTTGCGTAAGTAACAAAAGCAAAAGTGACCATATGGGATTGCACCCAAGTAAAAAACTCCTGTACAGGGACAGAAATTACAATTACCTAAATGAAGAGACAACCCATGGATTGGGAGAAAATATTTGCGAACCATACATCTGATAAGGGGCTAAAATCTAAAATATGTAAAGTACTCAAACAACTCAGTAATAAGAAAACAAATAACCCAAAGATAATATATATTGTGCACATAAAATTAGTGGTCTACATTGTAGGGTAAAAATATAGAAGCTAGACCTAAACTACTAGACAAAAAAACTGCAACCTGAGAGAGACGTGATTGAGGTTACAGCATTTATTGTCTGAGCTAACTATTAAGATTTTGATTAATTTAGGTTTTGTAAAATAAATATGGCAAAACATCTATGTTAATCACTGAAAAGATAGAAATAAACTGTATAACTTTTAGACAGTAGAGGAAAATGGAATAAAATGTTAACGGAGAAAAACCCAAATTCTGTAAAATAATTTAAAGAGGTTTATTCTGGGCTGAATATGAGTGACCACACAGGCCCAGGGATCCACAAATCCAAGAAGTCTTGAGTAAGTGGTCCTGAGGTAGTCAGGTTACAGTTTGGTTTTATACATTTTAGGGAGACAGAAATTTCAGGTAAAATCATAAATCAAAACATGGAAGGTGTACATTGGTTTGGCCCCCAAAGGCAGAATATCTTGAAGTGGGGGCTTATAGCTCGTAGGTGGGTTCAGAGATTCTTTAATTACAATTGGGTAAAGAAATAAAGTTTTGTCTAAAGACTTAGAGTCAGTAGAAAGGAATGCTTGCTTTAAGATAAGGGTTCTGCTAATCAGAGAGCAAGCCACAACACACTGACGCAAAGTGACCTGTTAAGCGAAGCGATGGCCTGCAGGAGTGGCTTAACCTTTGCCTTGCGTTGCTTTAGGTCTCATTTGCAATTAGTTCGAACTCCAAAAGGGAGGAGGTATGAGGAGGCATATCCAACTGCCCCTTCATGGCCAGGAACTCAGTTTTAAGCCTTTTCTGGGGTTCCCTTGAGCAGGAGAGGGTCCATTCAGTTGGTAGTGGGGGGCTTAGGATTTTATATTTAGTTTACAAACAAAAAAGGAAGGGAAGGAAAGGGGAGAAAAAGAAGAAGTAAAGAAAAAGCAGGATGAGTTAAAAATACAAAATCACAGGTGGGCACGGTGGTGCATGTCTGTAAGTGGGAGGCTACTTGGAAGGCTGAGGCGGGAGGATCGCTTGGGCCCAGGAGTTCAAGACCAGCCTGAGCAACATAGGAGAGCCATATCTTGAAAAAAAAAAAGTCAGATGGGTAGAAATAGCTCCAAAAATATCCACAACACATTCCATTTAGATGAACAAGCCGTCTGGTTATCACATTGGATAAAAATACAAAACCCAACCGTATGCTGTTTTCAAGAGATGCACCCAAAAGTGTGAGGAGGACATGGGGAAGGTTGAAAGTGAAAGGTTGGAAAAAGACACATGAAGTAAAAGAAAGCAACAGTAGCTTTTAATATTGGACAAAATCAACTTTAGATTAAGTAGTCATTAGAATAAAGAGGTTTACTGCCAAATAATAAATTCACCATGAAGAGATCCCAATTCTACAATTTCATGCATGGTACTATGTGTGAAACAAAAACACGTAAAACAAAGATTGAGAGAACTAGTAGGACAAATTGACAAATCCACTGTCTTAGTAGGGAATTTTAACCTACATCTTCTAACATTTTTTTTTGTTGTGGTAAAATATACATAACATAAAATTTGCCATTTTAGCCATTTTTAAGTGGTTTTAAAGTTCACTGGTGTTAAATACATTTACATTTTTGTACAACCATCACTATCATTCGTTTCCAGAACTTTTTCATCAACCCTAACAGAAATTCTGTTCCCATGAAACACTAACTCTCCATTCCCTCTCCCCAAGGCCTTGGCATCCACCCTTTTATTTTTTGTCTCTATGAAGTTGACTCCTCTAGGGACCTCTTATAAGTTGATGTGGCCCTTTCTTGGGGCCGAGGAATGAACACAGAGACACAAAGACGCAGACACATGACTGCAGCCCTTACAAAAAGACACGGACACCACAAAGACAGTATAAGGCTGAAGCAAAAAGCTCTTGCTGTAGCTGCTTTATTTATAACATAGCCTGTTTGGCAACTGTCCCACTGCAATTTCTTTGTTCCCACACTGTCCCAACTCAAACGTCTCTGTTCCTTGTTGTTTCGTCTCCGGTGAGCAGATGTTTGCATCTAAACTCTCTAGCCCCTCCTGTTTGCAGGGTTAGGGTGCTCTGGACTTGCGTGCAAGGCCACAGACATGTTCTTGAGAAAAACAACAAGGAATCGTTCCCAGACACAGGTGTCCTCTACGTAAGTGGATTCATAAAGTATTTGTCCTTTGTGACTGGCTTACCTCACTTAGAATCATGTTATCCATGTTATAGCATGTGACAAAATTCCTTCCTTTTTAAAGGATGAATAATATTCCATGGTACATACACATCACATAGTATCCACTCATCTGTGGGTGGACACCTGGGTTGCTTCCACCTTTTGGCTGTTTTGACTAATGCCGCCAAGAACGTAATTATATAAGTATCTGCTCAAGTTCTGGCTTTTGCTTCTTTGGGTGTACCCAGAAGTGGAATTGCTGGATCATATGCTAGTTTTATTTATTTATTTATTTAGAGAGATAGCCATACTGTTTTCCACAGTGGCTTCACCATTTTATAAATGCACTCTCACAAACATTACACAACGGATCCACTTTTCCACATACTCACGAACACTTTTTATTTTATTTTTTTGAAAATAGACATTGTCTTAGTCTGTTTGGGATGCTATAACAAAAATGCCACAGATCAGGTAATTTATAAACAATAGAAATTTTTTGCTCACAGTTCTGGAGAAGTGCAAGATCAAGTCACCAGCAGATTCTGTGTCTGGCGAGGGCTGCTCTCTGCTGCGTCCTCATGTAGTGGAGAGGCAAACAAGCTCCCTTGGGCCTCTTTTATAAAGTCATTAATCCTATGCATGAGGGCTCCACGTCATGACTTAGTCACCTCCCCAAAGCCCCCACCTCTTAATACTATTACACTGGGTATCAGGTTTCAACATACCATTTTTGGGAGGACACAAACATTCAAACCACAGCAGCTATTCTAATGGATGTAAAGTGTCAACATACTTCTTTCGCTGATAGGCAAAAGAATAAAAAACAACAACAACAACAAAAAAAGGTAAGAATAGAGAAGATTTGAACAATACAACTAATGGGCTTGATGTAATGAGTGCATACAAAATCCTCTACCTCTCATACAAAAAACACTTACAATTTTAAGAAAGATATCATTTTATAATCGTGAAACAAAATTTACTGAAAAATAAATCTCTTGATAGATATGCCAGACTTTTACACAGATTATGATTCCATGCTGAAAGATGTTTAAGAAGACCTAAATAAACAGGGCTCATAAATAGGGTAACTTGATCTTATAAGATGCTGTGTCTCTCCAAATTGTGTGATAGACTCAATGCAAATCCAGTCAAAATCCCAACAGGGTTATATGCAAAAGTTGCTAAGCTAATTCCAAAATTTATATGGAAGAGAAAAGGGCTAAGAATAGCATAATTGCTCTGAAGAAGATGAACAAGGTAGGGGAGCTTACTGTGACAGGTATCAAGACTTGATATAAAGCTAAAATAATTATGCCAGTGTGATATTAGCGCAGAAATAGACACGTAGACAAATGGAGCAAAATTAAGCAGACCATGCATGCACGGAAGCCTGATATATGTCACAGGTTCAAGTGCACTTCATGAGGAGAAAGGATGGAGTTTTAAATAAGTAATACCAGGACAAATGGTTATTCCCATGAGGGAAAAAGGGAAATAGGATCTCTAGTTCCCCCTGGACATAAAACTCAATTCCAGGGGCATTAATTCTCAATACTGAAAAGTAAAACTTCTTAAAAGGGAATATGGGAGAATATTTCTATTGCCTCAAAATAGGGAAAAATTTCTTCAGCAAAACACCTAAGCACCAATTACAAAGGATAATATTGAAAATATTGGCTATATTAAAATTAATATTTCTATTCATACAAAGGAAACCGTAATAATATGAAACAAGCCCTTAGTCAAAAGGAATGTGAAAACATAGACCCAACAAAACATTAACATTAAGAAATATTCAGAAAATATAAAGAATCCCTGAAAACCAATAAGAAAAAGACAGCCCAACAGAAAAATAGGCAAGATATATGAAAAGGTGTGTTCACTGAAGAGAAAGTATGAATAGCCAAAAATACACAAACAGTTGCTCAACCTTATTAGTAGTCAGAGAGATTCACAATTAAATTGCTTTGTGATGCCATTTTACTCTCACTAGATTGGCAAAAATTTAACCTTCAGCCAATACCATACATTGGCAAAAATGTGGAAGATCTGGGTTTCTTATAGACTGTTGGTTGGTGTTTTAGTCAGCTTGGGATTCTATAAGAAATAGTATAGATTGGGTGGATTAAACGAAATAAATTACTTCTCACAGTTTTGGAGGCTGGAAGGCCAAGCTCAGGGTGCCAGCATGACTGGGTTCTGGTGAGGGCTCTCTTCCTGCTTGGCAGACAGCTGCCTTCTGGCTGTATCCTCACATGGGGAGGAGAGCGATCATCTCTCGTGTCTCCTCTTCTAAGGTCACTAATCCCATTTGTGATCTTTGATAACAGACAAAGGGGTAATTGCTACACCAAGAGCTCTAAAAATGAACAAAACATAAAGCCCCAACTAAAAATGGGCAAAGGATAGGAATAGAAAATTCTCAAAAGAGCAAATCAGGCCAGGCACGGTGGCTCATGTCTGTAATCCTAGCACTTTGGGTTGCTCAGGTGGGTGTATCGCTTGAGGCCAGGAGTTCAAGACCAGCCTGAGCAAGAGCGAGACCCCGTCTCTACAAAAAATAGAAAAATTAGCCAGGCATGGTGGCACACGCCTGTAGTCCCGGCTACTTGGTAGGCTGAGGCAGGAGGATCACTTGAGCCCACCACAGCTTGAGGTTGCTGTGGGCTGTGATGATGCCACTGCACTCTAGCCGGGGCAATAGAGCAGGACTCTGTCAAAAAAAAAAAAAAAAAAAAAAAGCAGACATCTAAAAGAGCAAATCATATATATGATATATTTGATTACATATGTGGTATATGAAAAGGTGCTCAAGTTCACCAATATACAGAGAAGTGCAAATTAAAAGAACAAGGACATATCACTTTACACGGATTGGAGTGACATGTACAGCATGCTGTAGCACAGGTTGGTGATTGGAAGGCAGGAAATACACATGTGAGGCAGAAAGCTGACGAGTAACAACCTTGGGAAGGTGATCTGTCAGTATTTGTTAAAAAAAGTTTAGACCTTCAAACCGGCAATTCCACTCCTGGAAATCTACCCCACAGAAATAAAAGTAGTACTGCTACCTGCGGACATTGTGTGAAAGAATATTTAGCACCCACTGCTCTTGGTTGGCAATGACAGAGGACGTCTGCCCACAGGAGGTGGCACAGTGAACTGCAGGACGGCCTTAGCATGCTTTCAGCCTTCAGAAAGATAAATCAGAGATTTCCCCGGGCGCTAGGAGGGATTTTCACGAGGCATTGATGAGTGTGAAAAGGGAGACACAGAAAAATGTGATCATCGTGGATTCATTTTGTAAAACCAAGACCCCAAGCCCCTGTATGTGTGTATGAATGTATGCTATATAGCTTTTTGGACAAAAGCATGAAACAAGCTAGGTTGTTAAGATGAACTATCTGGCGGGGAATGTGTATGGGGGTGGGGAAGGGAAGCATCTATAATAAAGACATAAGACAAGCCCATCCATGGAAAATGATATGCGTGTATCTGCACAGGAGCAGAAGCATGAAGGCAGGGTCACCTGAGTGTTCGCACGATTACTCTTGGGTGGCAAGATTCAAGGTGACCTCTGTTTCTTCTTTACATCCGCCTGTATGATTTGAATTCTTTACAATGAGCATGTATTATTCATAGAATCAGAAAGAGCCCACAGAAAAATGTTTTCATTGAAAGGTGGAAAAGAAAAGAGAGAATGCCGGGGCATAGGGACCCTGCAGTGGCCAGACTCCCCCTGTACTGATCCGTGGTGGAGGACGTGGGGACTCAGCCTGCCTCACACCCCCAGGGCTGATGCTCCCTATCTCGAAGGAGAACCCCACCAGCCCGTGGTCCTATCTCCCTGACTCAGGCAGGAGCCTTGTATGGTGCAAAAGCCTCAGTCAGCTACATTCATGTCCACCAAATGCTGAACAATGCTCATCATTTTCTTCTTTAAAAAAAACTTTTTAAAATTTGAGATAATTGTAGACTTGCATGCAGTTGTAAGAAATATTAATAATGTAGAGAGATCCCTTTACCCTTCACCCAGTTCCCCCAACTGGTAACATCTTGCAAAACTGTAACACAGTATCACAACCAGGAAATGGACATAGCTACAATCCATCCACCTTATTGAGATTTCCCTGGTTTAACATGAACTTGTGTGTGTGTGTGTGTGCATGTGTGTGTGTGTATGTATGTGTGCCCAGACGTGTGTTTAGTTTTATGCATTTTATCACGTATGTAGATTCATGTGCCCACCACCACAGTCAAGATACAGAACAGTTCTCTCCAAAGAAGCCTCCAGCTACCCTTTTACAGTTAGGCACTTCCCTCCTTCCTCCCCCACCACCTGGCAACCAATAATCTGCTTTCTATCTCTATAATTTTGTCATTTTGATAAAGTTATATAAAAAGAATCATATAGCCTTTTTCACTCAGCATAATTCTCATCCCCATCTTTTTGGATTTAAAAGAGAATTGACGGGCCGGGCGAGGTGGCTCACGCCTATAATTGTAGCACTCTGGGAGGCCGAGGCAGGAGGATCGTTTGAGCTCAGGAGTTCGAGACCAGCCTGAGCAAGAGCGAGACCCCGACTCTACTAAAAATAGATAAAATTAGCCGGGCATGGTGATGCATGCTTGTAGTCCCAGCTACTTGGGAGGCTGAGGCAGGAGGATCGCTTTGAGCCCAGGAGTTTGAGGTTGCTGTGAGCTAGGCTGACACCACGGCACTGTAGCCCAGGCAACAGAGCTAGACTCTGTCTCAAAAAAAAAAAAAAAAAAAAAAGAGAGAGATCTCCTAGCACCTGTTTCTCCTCCTTAGGAATTTTCACAGCTGGGGATAAATAGCTTTATAATTTATAATAACTAAAGAAATGTCCACATCCTGGAATCTGCAATACGAGAACTTATTTGGGAAAAGGGTCTTTGCAGATGTGACTGTGGATCTTGAGATGAGACCCTCCTGGATTATCTGGGTGAGTCCTAAATTCAGGGGCGTGCCCTTACAAAAGGTAGAAGAGGAGACACAGGTGTGGAGGAGGAGGCTGTGCGAAGACGGAGGCAGCGATTAGAGTTACGCAGTTCCAAGCCAAGGAATGCCTGGAGCCTCTAGAAGGTGGAAGAGGACAGGAAGGGTCCTCCCCTGGAACCTCTGGGGGAAGCACAGCCCTGCTGACACCTTGAGTTTGGGCTTTTCCGCCTGCAAAACAGTGAGAAAAGAAAATAAATTTCTGTCGTTGGAAGCATGCCAGTTTGTGGTAGCGTATTATGCAGCCCTAGGAAATGAATACAGATCCGTATATATAATTCATTTAATCTCCACCAACCTATGAGCTTATTACTATTATAAGCTTCATTTTACAGAAGAGGAAACTAAAGGTTCAACAACTCGCCTAAGGTCACCAGCTAGTACATGGCAGAGCTGAGATTCGGGCTCCTGCAGTGGCAGGTGACAGCCACACTCTACTCAGCATCTCGTAAGCAGCAGGAACCTCAAGGTCTACCCAGGCTGTGAGCCCCTTCTCCAACACCCTGAAAAGCGAACCTCGTCACAGGGATGGGGGTGCTCACAGCTTCTCCAAGAGGAGCCTCGATGAGAATGTTTGTCTGTGTGTCGGGCTGAAGCACAGCTCCCTCTGGCTTCCGGGTCTGGGCTCACACCACAAGCCATGAGGTGTCAGGGAGACCAGCTTTGGCTCCGGAAGACTCTTGGCCGCCACACTGCTTGCCGTGTGCTTGAGCCCCAGCCTCTCATCCTTAATAAGGAGACCTTGGTGGTACCTGCCTTGGAGGGTCATCCCGAGGGTTACATAGCAACCACATGGTGGCAGTAGGGGTGGATTTACTTTGAAGCTCCAAGGCCGGGAGGGCCTGAGCTACGGGTACATGTGGTCATGTATTTGGGAATATTTTTCAAAAGTGAGAAATTTTAGCTGCAATTGGTTAAACTTGTTTCCAGGGCTGCCATAACGGAGTACCACAGACTGGGAGGCTTAAACAACAGAAATTTATTTCACAATTCTGGAGGCTGGAAGTCCGATATTGAGATGTTGGCAGGGCTGGTTTCTTCTGAGGCCTCTCTCCTTTGCTTGCAGATGGCCATCTTTTTTCTGTGTCTCCACATGGTCATCCCTCTGCAAGTATCTGTGTCCTAATCTCTTCTTGTAAGGACACCAGTTAGGACTAGGGCCCACTCTAATGACCTTGTTAAAGCTTAATGACCTCTTTGAAGGCCCTATCTCCAAATACAGCCACATCCGGAGATCCTGGGGGTTAGGACTTCGGCCTATAAATTCAGGGGGACACAATTCAACCCATAGCACCCTATGTCTTTTCCCTGCTGACCCCCTGTCATCTTATTATACTTCCTCTCATATTGGGAGCTGCTGGGGAGGCCAAGGGCATGGGAGGATGTATCTGAAGGGAAGCAGAGTTAGGGATGCCCTGGTTTGGGTTTAGCGGGACATGTTTATGTGGGTCTGAGCCAATCTGTGTAGGTCAAGTTCTTGCCTGCTGAACAGGCTGAAGGCTTCCAGGAGTGCCATCCCTACCCTGGGCCAACCCATAGCCATGGGGCCAGGAATGTGTGCTATGGTGCAGAGGAAGAGACGTGAGTTTTCAAATGTATTAATAATTCTCCCAATAGGGCAGAACTGGATCTGCAGACCTTCAGAGTCACAAGGCAACCTGGGAATCGCATAATCCATGCCTGCTCAGCAGGTATCAGAATGACGCGGGGCGTTCAGTAAAATACCGATTTCTGGGCCCTGTGACCCAGAGGCTTCAATTCAGTGGGATGCAGAGGAGCCTGGGCATCTGCAGTTTTCCATGTGCTTCTCCAGGTACGCATAATGAGCACTGAGGTTTATGTTGGTCTGGTCATCTTCTGGTTTGAAATTATTCAGTTTCTTTTCATCACAAAAATTAATAAAATCACAATAAGAAAACTGGAAGAGATGTGTTAAATAATTCTTCCAAATCTTAGCATTCATTTCTGAAAGAATGATAGAGGTTTTCCAAAATTTGGAAACATCCCTAAAAGAGGACATGACATTACCAATGAGTTATGAGGCTGAGAAAAAGTTTTCTGACCAAGAAGTAAATTTCTTTCCATCATTATAGGAGTATTCTGAATTATCTTTCCATTTTCCCCATAGAAAAACATAAAATCATTCTCTTATGAAGAGGTAATCAAAAAGGATGAAGAAGCAAAAAAAAGAATTTAGAAAAAGATACAATAAATGTGGATGTCAGGTAGTTAATAAATTATTAGGCCGGGCGCGGTGGCTCACGCCTGTAATCCTAGCACTCCGGGAGGCCGAGGCGGGCGGATTGTTTGAGCTCAGGAGTTCGAAACCAGCCTGAGCAAGAGCGAGACCCTGTCTCTACTAAAAATAGAAAGAAATTAATCGGACAACTAAAAATATATAGAAAAAATTAGCCGGGCATGGTGGTGCATGCCTGTAGTCGCAGCTACTCGGGAGGCTGAGGCAGAAGGATTGCTTGAGCCCAGGAGTGTGAGGTTGCTGTGAGCTAGGCTGACGCCACGGCACTCACTCTAGCCTGGGCAAAAGAGTGAGACTCTGTCTAAAAAAAAAAAAATAAAATAAAAAATAATTATATTTCTGGATTTTAAAATGTTTGTGATATTTGTCAACTTAAAACATTTAAAAATTTGTTGTGTTTTGTTATTATTGTAAGTATTCACTTTTGTGCCAACTTTTGTATTTGTAATTTTTTATTTTTTTTCTCAAAGGGGGCTGCCCAAATTGTAGAAGCTCCAGGCCTTCCTAACCCTGGATCCACCACAGCTAGATGCCCATGCAAAATCCAGTCTTCTTTTTTTTCACTAACAGAACTCCAATTTTGTTTCAGGCAGCAATGTTCCTTCAACCTTTTTTTTTTTTTTTTAATTTCCCAGCCTTCTCTGAAGCCAGGGCTGGCCATGGGACACTGTCTTGGCCAATGAGATAAAGAGATAAAACACAGGTCTCTGGGGAGAGTTTCCAGGAAAGTGGTTAATGGGAGCTGACTCAGTGGGGGTGTGTCTTTGTCCTCCCCTTCTTGACTGGAATAACGAAGGGATGTCGGGGACAGGCAGCCATCTTGCCCCCTTGAAGATGCTACAGAGAAGGAAACTGCATGCTGAGGATGAAGGGATGAGAGAGGACGAAGTGAGGGATGGCTTACCTTTAGGTTTCTCATTAAGCAAGAAAAATAATTTGTTTAAGCCACTGTATACTTGAGATTTTGATTACTCACAGCCAAACATAATTCTTAACTGATACACACATATCACAAGCTGAGTGGTTCAAACAACAGAAACGTGTTGTTTCAGTTCTGTAAGCTAGAAGTCTGAGATCAAGGTGTGGACAGGGCCACACTCCCTCTGGAGGTGCTAAGGGAGGATCTGTTCCAGATCCCTCTCCCAGCTCCTGGGGGTTTACTGCCAGTCTCTGGCATTCCTTTGCTAGTGGATGCCTCACCCTGACCTCTGTCTTCATGTTTGCATGACATTCTCCCTCTGTCTGTGTCTCTGTGTCCAATGTAGCCTTTTTAAAATAAGGACACCAGTCAGACGGGATTAGGGACCCACCCTACTCCAGTGTGACCTCAACTAACTACATCTACAATGACCCTATTTCCAAGTAAGGTCACATTCTGAGGTTACTGAGGGTTAGAACTTGAACATTTATTAATGTTTATTAATTAAACTCTGCCAACTTGCTGCTGCGCTTGACTCCTTCAGCCACGCTCCACAGGCAGCCAGTGAGTCTGTCGACCACAGCTCAGGTCTGTTCACAAATATTCCGGTTCTTCTCCACTCCCTGGAACATGGAAGGTCTGCACTGCCCTCCTTGTCTGGGGGCAGGCATGGCCACGTGACTGGTGTTGGCCAATGGCGAGGGGAAGGGATGTGTGTCTCTTCCGGGCAGAAGCTTTTTTTTTTTTTTTT
>NW_012155974.1:0-70903 GCF_000956105.1 Propithecus coquereli | reverse complement strand
TTCGAACTCCTGAGCTCAAACAATCCGCCCGACTCGGCCTCCCAAAGTGCTAGGATTACAGGCGTGAGCCACCACGCCAAGCCTCCGGGCGGAAGCTTTAAAGGCCAGTGCGTGTGGCTTTTCGCTCACGCAGCTGCTGCGGTTGCGTGCTCGGCCTAGACGGCCCCACTGTCCGGGCTCTGCCAGACCGCAGCGGACAGAGCCTCGCTGACGCAAGGAGGAGGTCCGGCGTGGGCGAGAAACAAGCCAGTGAGATTCGGGCTTGCTTGTTACTGCAGCTCGACATGACGTATCCTGACTTGTGTATCTTAAAAATATTAATCTGACAGTTGTTCTGCATACCTCCTTCCAGGCGAGACAGTCTCAGGGTGAACTCTTCCCCACAGCCCACCAGACCTGGCCTCTGCCCGCCGCCCACCCCCATCTTCCACTCTTGCCACTTGCCTCTGTGGCCCGGACACCACTGTTCCAGATTCTCAAACGTGCCGCGCGTTCCGCCAGCCAAGGTGCTGACCACGTTGGTCCCTTTGTGTGGGTGTCCTTCCCGGTCTCCCCGCTGTTCACTTACTTCTTAGTGACTACCTGGTACACAGCAGGGGCTTAATATTTGTCGAACGACGCCGAATTAATGGATCTTTGCCTAGCTGGCCCTACTGCTCCTGCGAGTCTCAACTGGACATTACATTATTCGTCCCCTATTATCTGCAATGTGGCCTTGCCCAGAGATGAAGACGCGGTGGGGGGGCTCTGCCGCCTGCCGGCTCTGTCACCTTTACCATTTCGTCTGAACCTCTGACCTTCAGATTTCTCATCTGTACAGAGGGGAAAATAGCCGCGCTGTCCAGTCTTCCCCGGCCGCTGATGGCCCAGGCTGGCCACAGGCCCGTGTTACATACACGCCCCTTCGGTGTGGGCCCGCGGAGGGCAGGGCCGAGCGTCCTGGGGCCCTCGGCCTTGACTGGACGCTGAAAACCCCTCTGCTCCGCCCCGGCGAGGCGCCAGGGTCCCCGGCGCGGCTGGGGGCGTTCAGCGGGGCACCCCAGACCCCGCCGGCCGGCCTGCGGGACCCAGTGCGCACGCTCGGCCACCCCCGCCTCCTCCCGCGGCCGCTGTACCGCTCCCGGGATGGGCCCGGGGCGGGGCGGGTACCTGCCCCCTTCATGACTGGCAGGAGCACGGACCAATAGGAGGGGCGCCCCAGGGGAGGGGCGGGGCCTGCTGCGAGCCGGGCGCCGGCAGCCGAGGGAGCTGCAGCCGAGAGCGTGCGGCACGCGCCGGCCGCCAGCCCGAGCGCGGTCACCGGCGCCGCCGCCCCCACCCGCGCCCCACGGAACGGCGCGCGCGGCTGCTTGTCCTCTTCAGTTGCTTTATACGATTTTTTTGCATGCATTCATTTTCTGGTCCGTTTTGTCCTTTTTAAGGCGGCGGCGGCAGCGGCGGCAGCGGCGGCGGCGGCAACAGCGGCGTAAGCTCGCAGCGGGGAGGGGGCAGCCAGAGGATGCGGCGCGGGGCTGCGCTCGCTACACCCGCTGCTGCTACCCGGCTCGGGCCCGAGCGCCCAGCAGGTGGGTACAGGTGCGCCGGGAGGGCGGGAGGCGCGTGCTGGCCGGAGTTGGCCGGAGGGGACCCGCAGACCCTGCGACGAAGGGGCGGACCCGGCGGCGAGGGACGCGGAGACCAGAGCCACCCCGCCCCATTGCCCACCTCCTCCTTCAGCCGTCGCGCCCGGTCCAGATCCCCCTTCCACTCTCGCATCCCACCCCCGTAGTCCCCCACCCTTCTGTTCCCATCCCCCACCCTCTCCAGATCCCCTGCGACATCTCCCAACCCCGCGTCGCTTCCCCCAGCACCGCTCCCTGTCCCGCCCCAGCCCCCCTCTCTCCCTCACGCCACCCCTATTTCCACTCCTCTGTTCTGCTTGCGAGCCAAGGAGCGATGGGGGGGTCCCACCCGGTGCCTCTGGGGAGTGGCGCGGGGGGCGTGGCCGGCCGGTCTCGGTGTCCTCTGCCCGGCAGGTCACAGTCCTCTGATCCCTGCCGAGGCATCAGAGGATGGAGCTGGAGGGCCGCGCCACCGCCCACAGGGCGAGGCCGCCCTGCCCGAACCCCCGCCCCACGCACTGAACAAGCTGCCGAGGCCCCTGCCACGCACACCCTCACGCTGCTCCGCCCACGTGGGCGTCGGGGAGAAGGCTGGAGAGATGCGAAGAAAGGCTGGTACCCACCCTCCTGCCGAGCCAGCTCGTCTTGGGCACACTGGGCCTCCGGAGATGGCGCGCAAGGGTTGGCTCCCGCGGTGTCAGGCCAGGCCTCATGCCGGCCTCTTTGGCCAGCCTTGGTGCCCGTGGCCTGCCCCCCAGCCCCTCGCTCGGTCACTCTCTTCCCTGCTGTGCACTTCTGAGGATAGGGCCTGTCACCCCCTATAGAGGCTGCTTGCCAGGCTGGAGCTTTTTTTCTGCTTTAGAACCTCCCTCCCCACACACCCTAGCCCGCCCCTCTCCCGAAGGCTTGGCCAGCCTTGGCGCTGTGCCAGTCTCTGCCAGGCTCTCTGGGCTCTTCAGGCTCCGCTATATCTATCTAACCGCCACCCGCCCTTCTGCGCACACTCACAGGCACACTGTCCTTGGCCTTTGCTCCTACTGTTCCTTCTCCGGGAACGCCCTTCCTTCATCTGGCCAGCTCCTTGTAGACCAAGGTCAAGAAGAGCCCTTTGCCCCGCCTGAGCTCACCTGCATGGCAGAGCGGTCCCATGTGCTGTCACCATCTGAGGGCCTCTGCCTCACAGACCAGAGAGGAGGTGGGGAGGGCAGGAGCAGCCTCAGGCCCGCACACAGTGAGTGTCCAGCATGAGGGCTCATTCCCCCTAAGTCAGAGCCACCCACTGGTGTGAAAGGCGAGGCTGTGGGAGGAGCTGTGGGAGGAGCCCCTTCCTCCAGGGGCCTGGGCTGGGGAGGGGGCGGCTCCCTTAGCTGGGATGGACAAGGAGGAGGGGCACGTTTGGGGAGGGGTTGGGGTGGGGTGGTCATGACCTGTGTCCTCCAGGATCCTTGCCCAGCTCTGGAGAAAACCCCTCAGGTTGTACCATCCAGGGGAGGCTCATGAATTGTTGGAAAGATTTTTGTGCCTGGTCTGCATGCTGAACATCTCTGCTCCAGAGTCTGGGGTAACTCTTACCTGGAGTCTTTTATGGCAAGAAGCCTCCGAAAGATCACAGGGTAGACCCAGCAAGTGAGATGACTGTCATTTCCTCCTTCACAACTATATATGTTTCCACTGCCCCCATGACCTCACAGGTTCCCCACAGCCCAGCTTCGCTGGGCCCTCTGTCCCCTCTCCTCGCCACTGTCTCAGCCACACTTGCCACCTCTGTGTTCTGTAGACATGCCTTCTTCACACAGGTTTTTCCCCATATGCTGTTTTTTCCTCCAAAAAATGTTCTCTTCCATTGTCTATCTGGGAACTCCTATTCATACGATAAAGCCCAGCTCTCATGTTACTTTCATTGTGGTTTTCCTTGGCTCTGCCAAGCAGATTGTGTGGTTCTCGCATCTGTGCCCTCTCAGAACTTTTTATACATATATAGTATAATATGTGTTTGTGTAGTTTTTCCTTAAGTAGATCTTGCCCACTAGAGCCTGGGGATACAATGAGGTGGCCCCACTTTGGTGGGGGCTCTGTCTTCCTGGGGAGGTGCCAAGTTCCTTTTTCTGGAGAATGAGATTGAGGGTCACATAAGGAAAATAGCTATTGTTGCTTCACCTCCAACTCCTGCCATGGGTTATGTCATTTTAGCTGCACAGCGGCATTCCGGATAAGCTTTATGTGAGCACCTGACAAGGAGAAGCAGAGTCTCAGGGCAGTGGGAGTGTCAGCTGTGGGGCTCCCTCACTCCAGAACTCAGATGTTGCCCCGTGTAGCACATGGACCCCTGTAATGGACAAAGGACCTTCTGACAAGGTGGGCAAGAGAAATAAATCAGAGGAGGCTTTTTGGTGCTTTTCATGGAAGCATGTCACTGTGATGTCAGTAGTGGCCAGTGGTGTTGCTCAGGAAATGACCCCAGGGCTGGCAGGCGGTGGGACCTTGGCATCCTACACCAGCCCTGGGTGCCCTCAGAAAATGTTCTCTTTGCTCTTGCTTTTCCAAGGCCAGGTGGACAGCGTAGGGACTGTGGGTTGGAGGGGAGGGCAGGGACAGGGCAGGGGGCTCTGGGGGCCTCATGCTGTGAAGGGGCTGGGTTAGGAGCCCCTCCTTTAGGAGGCGGAAGCAGAAGAGTGCTGTGGGAGTGGCCACGGAGGTAATTACCAGAAAGTAGAAGAGGGAGGGTGGGTGTCCCCCAGGGGCAGCTCAGTGAGGGAGGGGCAGCCCTCCAGTGGGGACAGGGGCTCTGCTCTTGCCTTTGGTGTTTGTGTTTATTTTCGGAACAGCAACAACAAATATTGGACCTTTCATAAGTCTACAGAAGTGAATTGAAATGAATGCCATTTTCTCTATTATAACAGTTAACATTTGTGAAACACTTACTGAGGGCTGGGATCTATGCCGATAGTTTTTGTAAATAAAGTTTTATTGGAACACTGCCGTGCCCATTGTGTACCTAGGGTCTGTGGCTGCCTTTGCTCCAGACTGGCAGAACTGAGCAGCTGGAGGGGATACCTGTGAAGCCAAAACCGTTTGCTACCTGGCCCTTGACAGGAGTTTGCTGCCACTGATCCGATTGGGCTCATTCAGCCCCAGAGGGAGGTGCACCTGCATTTCTGTTTAATAGATGGACACAGAGAAGCGCTGAAGCCTGCCCAGGGTCACAAAAGCTAGTGGATTTCAGAAGAGGGATTTGAAACTAAGAAGCCCACATTCTTTTTCTGGTGGAAGGGGAATTTATATTTTTATTAGCTTCTAATTGAATTTGACCATGTTTAGAGAATGTAGTATGTATGGTACCTACATACTAGTTTTTAAAATTTGTTGACAATTTCTTCTGGCACCAGATCAATTCTTAAAATATTTTTATGTTAAATATATATATTTAATGTTTAATATTGGTTAATATATTAACCATTTCTAAGTGTACAGTTTGGTGGCATTAGGCACATTTGCATTGCTGTGCAACCATCACCACCATCCATCTCCAGAACTTTCCATCATCCCAAACTGGCAGCCCACATTCTTAACCACTACCCCATGCTGCCTTGCCGGAGTTTTGAAAAAGCAGACATTAACGGCATCATCCTTTAGCAGAGGAGACTCGATGTCAGCCTTGGGTGTGGGCGCCAGCTCTGCCATTTACCAGCGCATCTGTACAAATGTCTGTACCCCCTGCACCCCCTGCAACTCAGTTTCCTCCTTTGGGAAATGGGGATCACCCCCATCCTCATCCCTGCGAATCACACAGTGGGAGGATGCGATAAAACAGGGGGAAGGGCCTCATCTAGCATTGTGGGGTGGACAGGAGCTGCGGTGCCTTGTCCCTCTGTTGGGCACCACGGCCCACTGGTGTTAGGTCAGTCTTTCCTCTCAGGTGGCCTGAGATGGTCCCTTTATCCTTTCCAGGGCCCACAAGCACCCTCAGGACCTACCACTTGTCCTAAAGCTCCTGACCTGTCTGTGGAGGACCGGGTACTGTGTGGGTACAGCTGCTTGCGCTCTTCTCTCCCAGGGCCCGGACTGGCCAAAGGGCCCCTTTAAGGATGAAAGGGGTTCTGTGTGCACCAGCCAGGGACTGCCAGTGGGGGGTCATTGTGGCAGAAATGCCCTTGTGCCTGCCAGGTCAGAGGGACGTGCTGGCTCAGTGCGCTGGCCTCTGAGCTTCTCCCCTGGCTGCATTTTGAGTCAGGAGCCTGGGACTGGCCGCTGGTCCCCACCTCAGGGCTGGAAGGGGTGGGACAACCACTCAGGGGTGTCCTGCTTCCTGAGAGGCTTGTGAGGGGTTGACAGTGGAGGCAAGGAATGATCTGGTAAGTAGCTTTCCCCTTCATTTAGCCGTAGGCCCTCTGTTTCTCTCTCTCCCCCCCGCCCCTCATCCTGTTGCTTCTGGAAGCTGGTCACTTGTAGCTGTTTGTTCCAACATGGGGTTTTATTTATTGACATCACAACCTGTTTAAAACATTGAAGAAATTCATGTTCTCCCCTTCTTTCCCTTTTTAAAAAAATTGAGGTAAAATTCATATAACATAAAATTAACCATTTTAAAGTGTACAATTCAGTGGCATTTAGTACGTTCACAATCTGCACGGCCATCGACTCTATCTAGTTCCAAAACATTTTCATCACTCCCAGCACAGTCACTGTACCCATTGGCAGTGACTTCCCATTTCCCTTCTCCTAGCCCCTGGCAGCCACTGGTTTGCTTTCTGTGTCTGTGGTCTTGCCTGTTCTGGATATTTCATGTAAATGGAACCAGATAGTTTGTGGCTTTTTGTGGCTGGCTTCTTTCACTGAGCATGCTGTTTTCAGCGTTCACCCATGTTCTAGCCTGTGTCGGTACTTCATTCCTTTTCATGGCTGAATAATGTTCCGTTGAATGTATATAATACAGTTTGTTTATTTGTTGACGGACATTTGAGTTGTTTTCACCTTTTACCTGTTGTGACAAGTGTTTGAAGCAAAGCTCATAGTGTTCAAATTTTCTTCCCAGAGCCTGGGGTGTCCAAGTCCTGTTCTGCTGGCTTTTCCACTCTCTCCTCCCCTACTCACTAACTCACCAATCCAGCCTCTCATCAAACGGTTGTGAATGTCCCCTCCATGCCAGACATGCTGGGAGCTTCCAGCCTGGACTTGTTCTTGAAATCTGGAGAATGATTTGTGGGCTCCTCATTTTCCAAGCAAGAGTATGGGGCTGCACGAGGCAGGCAGGATGAACTGGGGCCAGCAGAACGGCCCAGTGAGACAGACGGTGGTGTGCAGGGAGCCCTGGCCGCCTTTCCGTTGGTTCCTGGAACATGCTGGACTCGGCTGCCCTGAGCATTTGTGTTTGCTGTTTGCTGTCAGGAATGCTCCCCACTTCCCTGGCCCCAGCTGGCTTCTTTCACCCTTCTCATCCGAGCTTGAACTTCTCCTTGGGGAGGTCTCCCGCCCACCCCAGGGGCTGCTCTGCCTCCCTGTCCCTGTTGGTGCCCTGTTTGCTTCTGTGAATCATCATGATCTGAAGTGATTGTTTCCTCGTTTGTTCTCACCCCTCTCCAGAAGCTAGAATAAATCACTGTGAGGGCAGGAGCCGGGCTTTGGCGCCAGGTCCATGTGGCACAGAGTAGGTGCTCAATAAGCACTCCTTGCTATTGCTTTGAGCTGACTTAGTTTCCTAAGTCCCCCTTGCTAACTCTGTGATAGAGGGCATGTTACTTAATCTTTCTGAGCTTCACTTCCTTCTTCTGTGAAATACCCTATCTCTTGGGGTTGGTATCAGATACAGACGGCCAGCACAGTGTCGGGGTGCCATAGGTGTGCGCCCATGGGCGCTGCTATTGGTGTTCATAGTAGATGTCATGGTCATCGTGATTGTGAGTGAGTTTCCTAATGCCAGGTGACTCATACACTTGCCCCAAGTAGCCAGGGGACCTCCTGGAGCTGAGCTGTCTCAGTACAGTAGCCACTCACCAGGGGGGCTGTAGAGCACTGAAATGTGCTGTCTGGATGGAGGTGGTCCGTGGGCAGTAAATACACCCTGGGTTTTGAAGACTTTGTATGAGAAAAAGAGACTGTAAAAGATCTCAGTGATAATTTTAACATTGATTATACTTTGAAATGACACTATTTCAGATCTATTGGACTAAATGAAATATATTATTAATTTCACCTGTTTCTTTTTACTTTTTTTTTAATGTGGCGACTAGAAACTTAAAATGACAGAGGGGTGACATTATATCCCTTGGGGCTGCTGCTGCAGACTGTCAGCTCCGGAGGGCAGGGGCCAGCTCAGGGTGTGGTTGCCTATGGGATCCAGCCCAGGTCCGCCCTCTGTGAGGTGTGTGACCCTAGACAAGTTGGTTAAATGTCCTTGTGCTTCAGGTTCCTCCTGTGCAAACAAGAAGCTCAGTGTGATGACAGGCAATGACAATGCACATTTGAGGGCCACTTTGTGCCCTGCTAGGAACTGGGGCTCTATGAGGACAGGACGTGGCAAGAGGCCTGCCCAAGGGGAGAGGAGACCACAGTCTACACCAGGAGTGGGGAACCTTCGGCCTCAAGGCCACACATGGCCCTCCAGATCCCCGAGTACTGAACCCAAACTTCACAGAACAAATCCTTTTATTAAGTACACTGTGGGGACTATTCTGTAAAATTTGGATTCAGTCCGAAGGCTGCCCTCAAGGATCCAGAAGGCCATATGTGGCTCCGCAAAGTATATGAAAGACTGACCCCGTCACTGACGCCGCTGATTAGTTCTCTGAAGGGACTAAGTAGGGTGACACTGGTGGCAGGAGTGGGGCCTCTGGCCGTGGCCGTGGGGAAGGCCCGGTGGGAGTGCAGGAAGGAGCTGCACCCAGCCTGGTGCATAGTAGGCTCTCCCCGACTGGCAGCAAGGCGATGACTTTGGTGTGGCCCAGAGTGTTTGGCCGCTGTACTTATAGTCCCTCCACTCCGTGGCGTTAGCCTTTTTAATCCTTTTGCAACATCAACCACACCAGGATTTAACAGTTTGCAACCTCTCGTTCCTTTTCCGCAGCACCTGCGTTTCCCGATGTGGGCAAGGCTGCTGTCTGTCCCCAGCCTGGGACGGCCCCACGCCAGCTCTGACTGGATGAGGGCAGCGATTTTCATGGCGTGGCATAGGCTGCCCTCTTGTTTTGTGGACCCCGTCCCCTCTGCTCAGACTCAGGAGGGGACTGTGAGCTTAGTCCTCTACCCAGCCAGGAGCCGTGAGGGAGACACATCCTTTCATCCTGGGAGCTCTGGTGTCCTGGGGTATCACCCATCCTTGTCCTGGGTTGTGCATGCTCCATGTGGAGAGGTGCTTGGGGAGGACTCTGTCCTGAGTCTTGCAGGGCCCAGCTAACACTGTCATGCTCATTCTCCTACGCTCACCTGCCTGCAGGTGCCTGGCCTTGTGCCGCCTAATGTGGTTGGGGATGGGAGGTGGGGTGTGCTCACAGATAAGTGTGGATTATTGAGGGCAGCAGCATATCTTCCTTCTCAACCCTCATTGGACCTGTGCCGCCTCCTTGCTGGGGACTGAGTGGCTTATCTGGGAGTTGCACGGGTAGAAATGGCAGTGGTGGGTTCGAACCAGCTTGGGCTCCTCCTAAAGAAAGAATATAGAATAAACAACTCTAGAGATCTAAGGTACAATGTGGGGAGTATTGTTAATAAAATTGTATTAGGGGTTTTGTGAAATAAGTAGATTTCAGATGCTCTTGCCACAAAAAAGTATGTAACTATGTTAGACAGAGCTATCTTAGTCTGCTTCACTATAGTAACCGTTTTACTCTCTATATGTAGCCCGTAACATCATGCTGTAAACAGGAACAGTGCGGCCCCCACAGCCCGCTCCCAACTCAGTTGGCTGTTCCCTCAGAGAGCCATGCCCCTCTCCTGAGCACTGCTCCTCAGAAGCCACTTGCTCCATCCTTCCTGGGCCCCAGGAGAGACCCACTTGCTTACCCTGCAAATGGGGATTAAGTGATTAGAGTCACTATGGCTGGATTAAGACAGGAAGAGCCTGGTGTTGGGGGGCCAGGGGAATGGACTGAAGAGACTGCCTCCCTCCTCTGATTTTGTCAGCTCCTGCCTGAGCCAGGCCTTTGCACATGCTGTTCCCTCTGACAGATCTGCCCATTAGCCTTCCCTGCCCCCATCCACCTGGTGAACATCCTGCACTTGTGCCAAGATCCATCATGAGCCTTGCTCCAGAAAACCTTCCCTGCTGCACTCCTTCCTGATCCCTAGGCTGGGCCAGGCATGACCCCAGATTCCCCCACCCCACATCCCTCTGTCATTACCTGGGGCACTGTGTACTGCAGCTGCTAGAGACTTGTCTGACTCCCCTGCTAGACAGGGGGTTCTGTGAGGGTAGGAATATGTCTCATTCACAGTGGGGTTCCCAGAGCCTGGCCAGGGCGAGCTGCACACAAGGTGGTTAATGGACTTTGGCTTTTAGTCTCTGATTTCCATAGGATTAGTGTTGGGAGGGACCTTAACAGGAACACAGTGTGCGTGTTTCTCTTGCTTGCATAGAAGAATACACTCTGCACTTAAGAAAACATCGCTCTGTTTTCTGTAGCAGCCTCCTCTGATGACAGTCAACTGTCTGAGCTTTAAATACCACAATACTCAGGGTTGAAATACCCCAGATTGTTGTATCAGCCTAGAGCTGACATTCGTGAAGCTTCTTTAAAACTCATTTTCCCTTCCCATCTTCAGACTGGGATTTTGCTACCTCACAGAGCAGCTTGCTTTTAGTTTAGAGCAGCAAAAAAATGTTAGAAAGCTCTTCTTCAGAACTCACACTGTGTTCTTGTGTTCACAGAAGGTCATATTTCTTATTACATTGGCTGGTGTTTCTCTTTCTCCTAAGCTGCACCCTCAGAATGCACTTTGGAGGAGAAACCTTCTTTCTGGAGGTTGGCAGGGCTGCTTTCTTGGGCCAGGGCAGCTGGGCGAGTGAGCTCATTAAGCCTGGTGGTAATTGGATTTCATCAGCAAGTCTTGGAGCTGTCCAGGCTCGGGGCTTGATGAGGTCCTTTTTGCCAACCAGATATCTTATTTCGAAAAAGGGCCTGGATGCCTCTACATTGTGCCTAATCTATTTAAACTGTTGGCTGTATGTGCACTTTGCTGATGTGATCTCTCTCTCCCAGGAAACGTCCTAGCCACCCAGGATGAGCCAGTCTGTGAGGGCCTGTGCACATGGTGCCTCTCATTTTTCTATAGGGATGGCTAAAAACTAATGCAAGACATTCAGACTGAAAACACAAGCAAGTCCTATTGCTGGATAGGATATCAGAAATTGGTATTCCAGCTAGAAGATGGGAGAGGAATGCTGAGTGCCCTAAATCTCAGGGGCACCAGACTCACAGCATAAGTTATTAATTTTGGGGACTTCACGATTAATTTGCTCCTGGGTGGGTTTTAGCTTCCCTTCACATTTGTTAATGAACAGGAGGCTTTGTAGGTGCTCTAAGAGGTCAGGAGGCAAGGAGGTTTAGGGTGTGTTAAGTTCTCTCAGGCAGGCATGTGGGCTAAATGGTTTGGGGTGGTGTCTTATGTGTTCATTGTAACAGGTACAGAAAGGACCTCTGCTTATCAGAGCTTCCTTGGCACCCGTGCCAGGTGTCTGTGAGAACATGCCACAGCACTTGAAAATACCCATGACCTGGACTCTGTTGTGAATCCCAACTGTCCCTTGCCACCTTGGTCTGAAGCACTCAGTTGTCACCACACTTTGAGTCACCATGTGTCCTGAAGGGGATCTCCAGAATATAATGGCCCCATTCCTCCTCCTGGTGGCGAGGTCAAGTTGTGGACCTTAAATCCTCCAATCCAGGAAGCTGGTAATGGACATTTTTGTAGATGGTGTCCAGTGATGATTGGATGAATACTTGATTTGCTTCCATTTACTGGAACCAAGAAGAAGAAATCATGATTGATTAGGATATGAGCCATTTAAGAAGGTGAAAATTGTCAGAGAGGTAATTTTGCCATCTAAATTAAAAAGAAATACATCTTTGAAGTCCTTGCCCCTGACTTATATGCCAAACATAGTGCCTGGTTCATTTAATGCAAAAGAAAGCAATAAAGGAAGACTAGAGGAAGAAAAAAAGACATGAGACATATCAAAACCAAAAAGTAAAATGGCAGAATTAGGCCCGGTGTGGCGGCTCTTGCCTGTAATCCTAGCACTTTGGGAGGCTGAGGTGGGAGGATTGCTTGAGCTCAGGAGTTTAGGTCAGGAGTTTGAGACCGGCCTGAACAAGAGTGAGACCCTGTTTCTACAAAAAATAGAAAATATTAGCTGGGTGTGGTGGTGTGCGCTGGTAGTCCCAACTACTCAGGAGGCTGAGGCAGGAGGATTGCTTGAGCCCAGGAGTTTGAGGTTGCAGTTAGCTGTGATGACACCACTGCACTCTAGCTGGGGTGACAGAGTGAGACACTGTCTCCAAAAAAAAAAAAAAAAAAATCCAGCTATATCAATAATAATATTAAAGATGAATGGATTAAATAATTCAATTAAAAGGTAGATATTGTCAGACTGGATAAAATATATGATCCAAGTATATGTTATCTTAGTCCTTTCGGGCTGCTGTAACAAAATGCCTTAGACTGGCTGGCTTATAAACAATAGAAATTTATTTCTCATAGTTCTGGAGGCTGGGAAGTCTGATCAGGGCACCAGCAGATTCATTGTCTGGTGAGGGCCTGCTTCCTCATACTAGCAGTCTTCTTGCTGTGTTCTCATGTGGCAGAGGGAATGAGCTAGCTCTTTAGGGTCTTTTTTATAAGGGCACTAATTCCATTCATGGGAGCTCTGTCCTTGTGACCTAATCACCTGCTTAGGCTCCACCTCTTAATGCTATCACATTGGTGATTAGGTTTCGACACGTGAATATTTGGGAGACAAACATTCAGAGCACAGCACTGTTTATAGGAGACACATTTTAAAGTCAAAGATGCAAACAGATTGAAAGTAAAAGGATGGAAAAAGATATGTCATGCACATAGCAATGATAAGAAAGCTAGAGTGGCTACGCTGATATTAGACAAAATTGACATTAAAACCAAAAAAATTACTGGAGATAAAGAGCAGTTTTTTAAATGGTAAAAGGGTCAATCCATCAGGAATATATAACAATTATAAACATGCTTGTACCTAACAACAGAGCACCGGAATACACAAAGCAAAAACTGACAGGAATAAAGGGTGAATTAGACAATTCAACAATAACAGTTGGGTACGTCAACATCCCACTTTCAGTGATGGCTAAAACAACTAGACAAAAGATCAACAAGGAAGCATGAAACTTGAACACCACTATAAACCAACTAGACCTAACACATCTGTCGAACACTCTACCAGTGACACCAGAATATATATTCTTCTCAAGTGCCCGTGAATCATTCTCCAGGATGGACCATATGCTAGTCCATTAATACAAGCTCAATAAAATTAAAAGGAGAGAAAAAAATACAAAGTATGTTCTCTGACCACAACGCGATGAAATTGGAAATTGATGGCATCAAACACAGTGCCTGCCCTGTAGCTGATGTTCAGTTCTAACCCACTGTTTCCTGCCTTCTCATCCTCTGTCGTCCGACTTGCCCCTTTACTTCTTGGCCAGTATGACTGCTCACTTTCCTCACCCTCTGTTTCCTGCTTCCATGTTTTTGCTCATGCTGTCCCACTTCCTGGAATGCCTGTTTCTCTGCCTTCCTCACCCTTGCTGTGGCTCCTAAGTCTATGTCCTGCCCATCTGCCGTCCTGCCCTGGCTAGCTACAGGGAACCCTTGTCTGCCGTTGCTCCACTCTCCTCACCTCAGCTAGGAGCTGCCCACCTTGGGACTGGTAGTTCTCTCCACACCTCACTCGTTCTCCTTCCTGTGGCCCTGACCAGGGTTCACCCTCCCTGCTGGGTGGTGCCTGTGTCCGCTTTCATCTCCTTCACTGCGGGGGTGCTCTAAGGGAGGGCCCATGTCTGATTCCTCTTCTTGTCTCTCTTAGTGTCTAGCACAATTGGGTAATGACCTCTTGCACTGACGTAAATTTAAAGATGTCCAGTCTGAACTAGTATAATACTTAATTGTAGTCTATAAATATTTTCTTTTAATATAGTTTATTAGTTTAGATAGAAAAATTGGCCGTGGGCTACTTAAAGGTATTGCCTAGACCACCTACCTTAAGGAGCCTCAGTAAGGAAGGTTTGTCCTGAGCACATCAGAGAAGGGGTCCTCAAAGTGGGGTCCTAAGCCCACAGCAGCACCAACTGGGAGCATCCTAGAACCACATGTCCTCTGGCCCCACCCTGATTTACTGGATCGGAGACTCTGCAGGTGGGTTCCAGCAGTCTGGCTTTTAACAAGCCCTGAGAGTAATTCCAATACCCTTTCCAGTTTGAGAACCAGGGCAGACAGGGCTGGTCCCCATTCATCCTGTGGTTATGCAGTCTGTCTATTTGGTTGTTTCTAAAATAGTTATCAACTGGTTGGTTCCTTCTGATGGGCAGGAATCACCGCTATCCTCTTGCTGAATTTACAGGTGAGCGCGTGGGACCCTTGTTTTGCAGAGTATAGACGGTAGTTCTTCCTCATGCGTATAAGCACACTTTGCAAATTGGTGCTCAGTGGGAGGGCATGCTTGGCTTCTAGTGTTTTCTTGTGGAAGGAAGACACCCTGGCTCTTATACTGAACCCTCCCTGCGCTCTCTCCCTCCTTGTGATGGTGGGAGTGGACTGTATTGTCCTTTCTAGGAAAGGAGTGAAGGCCACAGAGTGTGAAAACCAGCAGTGAGACAGGAATGGGGAGGCTGGGAACGGTTTGAGCCCTGTCCACCTCCTGGCTGTAGTGCCTTGGAGTGGTCCTTCTTTCCCAGGGGCATTTGTGGAGTGCCGGGCACCTGGCTGCTGTCCATTGAGCAGGGATGATAGTCACAGGACAATGTGACACCTTATCTCTCTCTGATACCCCATCATTTTACCCCAACGTGATACCCCATCTCTCTCTCAGATGGGGTCTGTTTCCCCATCTGCAAAATGAAGTGTTCTCAAAAACAAATATTTTAAATAAATAGCTAAACCGCCTGCCCCAATATACAAAGCAAGGAAGTGATGGTTTAATATCTCATTTATTTTATGACTTTAAACTTACAACATTTACTACTTATAAGGTCAGTCAGTGAGAACAGTGAGGTTGCTTTGATGACTTTAACTTTGGAAGTGAAAAGTTTTGGGTGACAGTTGTAGTCTTAATAGCCATGGCAGGCTGAGTATTAATGGACTTTTGTTGTGGTTGTGAAAATATTCTATGTCGTGACAGTCTGCATATCATATTTGAATTGGGGGCATGTTGTGAGCACCTTGCATTCTCAGAATACATTTCACTGGAGATGACAGGAGAGACTGTACCCCAAGACCTGCACAAAGCTGGGTGTTTGCCTGGCACCCCAGGTCCTCCAAGTGAGGTCTACCAGAGTTAATATTTGCTTTGCAGCTCATTTGAGGCGATGTGATATTTTTGTAGTTTAAAATTATAACACCTAGGAAAATAAGCATTTGTTGCTCCAGACCTTTGTTTGACCTCTGACCCCCTAAACACCTTCAAGGAGCACCAGGGCTCAATGGAAAGTGGTTTGAAAACCAGGCCCCAGCACCTTGAGTGCTGACAGTCCTCCTGCGTTTTAGACATCAGCCACCATCCCTCCACAAGGCACATGTGTCTGTGCGTTGCTATCTGCCCATCAGTGTCATGTTTGGCTCTTTGTTCTGTCTCAACCTCCAAATATCCTCATGTTACCAAGACAGGATCTGGGAAACTGGAGCCTCCGGGACTGTCATTGGCTGGGCTGAGCTGGAAGAGCTGCAGTTGGAGCCAGCACTTGTCTTACCTCCCAGTCTCTGGGAACAGACCTGGAGGGTCTTGTGCCTTCCTGGGAGTGTCCGGAGGTCTTGTCTGCTCTGTCCTTCCTTGGATTGGCTCTGGAGTTATAGGGGTTGTTTGGGAAGAGGGACAGTTGTACCAAGAAAGGGTGATATCTTTCTGAAGCTCACACCTGGCTATGTCCCTCCTCTGCTCAAGGGGCTCCCCACTGGCCCAGGATGAAGCACAAACTCCTTATTGCCACATATGTGGCCTCATCTCTTGATGCTCCTGCTTTTACCAACTGTCTCAGTACATTCATGCTGCTGTAACAAAAATACCATCAACTTGAGGGCTTTTCTCACATTCCTGTAGGCTGGAAGTCTGAGAGCAGGATGCCAGTCAGGTTGCTTCCTCGTGAGGCCCCTCTTTCTGGTGTGCAGGCGGCCGCCTTCTTGCTGTGTCCTCACACAGTGGAGAAAGAGAATGGAAACAAGCTCTCTTGTGTCCCTTCTAATATGGTCATTAAGCTCATCGTGATGGCTTTACCCTCATTACCTAATTACCTCCTAAAACCATAACATTGGAGGTTAGGATTTCCGTGTATGGACTCTGCGGGACACAAACTTTCATTCCTTAACACCGACCCTCACGTTAGGGAACTGTCTGCCTTCCCTGAATTTGCTCCTCCTGTCTGCACACCTGCACCCTTTACTCGCAGCCCTTTCTGCTGCCCCTAGCGACTGTTGGCTGTCTCAGTCTTTCTCCCTGCCGGCTGGGGCTCTGTGGGAGCAGGGGCTGTGTGAGATTCACGTTTAAGGCCCCTGTGTTCAGCACAGGGCCCAGCATGGGGCAGGCACCAGGCTGTTGTTGAATGAATGAATGAATGCAGCTCGCACTCCTGCTGCACTGCCTGCCAAAATGCCCTCAGCCTTTCTTTGACCTGTGCTCTCTAGCTTTATGTCCTGATTTTACCACTGCCAGGGCCCACTTCGGGTGTCCCTTCCTTCTCTGTGCTGGCCCCACTTATCACCTGGGCTTGTCACAGAGCCTTCCTGACTCTACTAGGAGCTCCTCAGGGTATGGGGGAGCCATTGGGACACCCAGCCCTGGGCCAGCACGTTGAGGGACTCTGCAGATGTCTGCACCTGATAAGGTCATCCTTGACCTTCCTGTCCTACTGAGCTTGTGGTAACCTGACAGTAACCGGTGTGAGTAACCTGGTAGTCTCCTGACAGTAAGCTCATCTTGGTCTGCACACCCCAGGCCCATAATTAGTGTCCCTCTTCGAGCTCCTGCCCTCTTCCTACCTGTCTCAGCATTCCTTTTCCCTCTGCTTTCTGGAGCTGCTTTCTTGAGAGGAGGCATGACATATGTCAGTCTGTGCCCCTTCCCCATCCACCAGCATGTCTCACAAAGCTTTGTGCACACAGGGTCCTTGGCAGTTGTCTGTTGAGAAGCACTCTAGGCATATCAAGCCACATTGGGTGGCTTGTGTAAAAAGGATGTTGAAACCACAAAAAGAAGTTGCTCTTTGCTTGGAAGTCACTAACTGCCCCTGCTTGTTCTTGGCAGTGTGGTTACTTGCTAGTCTTGTGACTCATTTCAGCAGAGGTGAGACAGAAATGCCCCAATGGCTGGGGCCTTTTCTAGGACTTCTTAAGGGGCCCTTGCACATTAATAAAGGGGAGATTCCAAAATGATGCACGGAGTTTGCCAAGAGCCAGTAAGTAACAGTTGAAAGAGCAAAGGCTTTGTATTCAGGTGGGGACTTGAACAAGTCCTTTACCAACAGTAAGCTGAAGTTTGTTCCTTATAAACTGGGGAAAATAATATTTGCTTCTCCAGGAGCTTATAAGCACCAAGATTACATGCGTAAAGCACTTGATGTCTCATACCACCTAGGAAGGGGCAGCCATCAAGTCCTAGGTATGCAGAATGGCTGGGGCTTAGCTCATTGCCTGATAAATATAGTTACTTTGGCCTTCCCTTGGATGGAGCAGTTCCTGGACCACCCCTGTGGCTTTATCCTCAGGTTCAAGCATAATACCTGACAACTGAAAGCTACGCAGCAGAGCAGGTAAGAACATGGACATTGGAGCCAGACTGCCTGGCTACAGCTTCCTACTGCCACTGCTAATTGGGTCATGTTGGTCCCTTTCTGCTGGGACACTAAAATGGGGCACTAAGAATACCTATGTCATAGGGCTGCAGAATACTAGGTGAGATCTAGATCATCAGTGACTGGTATTACTTGGTTCATGTTTGTTGAGTTTTCCTGAATTCTCTCTGATGGGAGAGGGGTGTGGGCACTGGCACGGTGCTTAACTCTTATTGTAGCACAGGTTATTGGTCCCCATTGCCCATCCTCACCTCAAGGTTTCTCTCCTGTTAAGCACCTAGTAAGGTTTTACAATGAAAAGCTTAAGAAAAAAGAAAACCCCACACATACAGAATGTTCTAAAGGAAACTTCATTATGTTCTCTTGAATGTTGATAAACAACTCTCATTCCACTGTTTGGTGAAAATTTTATGTGGGTTCTGAATATGTTATGAGTAGCAATTTTATCAGAAATTGTTTGTGTTTCTGGGTATGTTTGGTGGGGAATTGAGGTAAGTGGTTTTCTGATGATATCGAAAGCATTTCATGAACTGGGATATTTTGAAACTACAGTTTTATGAAAGTGTTGGGGCTAATTCAGTGGCATTTAATTTTCGGTCAATATGCTTTGTTCTTGGAGGGCCAAGGCATTGTGTGCAGGAAGGAGCCTATCTGTTCATGCCTAAAAATGTTCTTGGGTGCCATCTAAAAGAATGCCTAGCATGGTGCTGCTCCTAGGGATAGAACACAAAACAGACACAATTCTTTGGGAAGCTAGGAAGTGGTCTTATATTCAGACTGACCTGAGTTCAAGTTCTTGCTGTGTGTTTTTTTTTTTTTTTTTTTTTTGAGACAAAGTCTCACTCTGTTGCCCGGGCTAGAGTGCTGTGGCGTCAGCCTCGCTCACAGCAACCTCAGACTCCTGGGCTCAAGTGATCCTTCTGCCTCAGCCTCCCGAGCAGCTGGGACTACAGGCATGCGCCACCATGCCCGGCTAATTTTTTCTATATATTTTTAGTTGTCCAGCCAATTTCTTTCTATTTTTTTAGTAGAGATGGGGTTTCGCTCTTGCTCAGGCTGGTCTCGCTCCTGAGCTCAAACAATCCGCCTGCCTTGGCCTCCCAGAGTGCTAGGATTACAGGCATGAGCCACCACGCCCGGTCTGCTGTGTTATTTTTTAAGCTGTGGATTGTAGGTGAGTGACTTCACCTCTTTGAGCCTCAGTTTCCTTGTCTGTCAATGGGGACAATACTGTTATCTGTTTTACAAGGAGATTTTGAGTATGGATTGAGATGAAGTGTGCCTAGCACACTGCCTGGCATAGGCTCTTATAAATGGCAGCTCTTAGTTTAGCTGCTGCTTTTGGGCCCAGGGGTGGGAGTGATACCTTGAGAGACCCATGCAGCCTGACTTGAGGTCACCCGTGGGCCACTTCCTTTCTCTTGTTGTCTGCCTGGCACCTGGGCAGGGTCACCTTTGCAGAGGAGGTGGGTGTGCATGTGCGTGTGTGTGTGGTGGGGGATTGGGGGGCAGGGAACAGGCCTAGTTTCCTGTGGGTTTGTGGCTTTGCAGTGTTGTCCCTTTATAGGGCCTGTGGGGGTTTCCGAAAGGCAGGGGAGGCAGGTGGTTGTGGACGGGACAGGGTCTCTTTGCCTGGGGCTCAGCCTTCCTGTCCCTCCACCCAGTCTGCCTCTTGGCTGTAGCAGGTACTGAGTGCCCCCCCGGGAGGGTCCTTTGTGTTCCTCTCTAAGCTCCTCAACTACCATGCAAGAAAGCAGGCGGAAACCGACATCCCAGCAGGTTAATAAATCATTGAAGGGTCAGAGTTAGTAAGTCTGGGGCCCAGTGATGAGAATCTCAGCCCTCTCTCTACCCATCTACCCACACCGGGGCTGTCCAGGTGGTTTCAGCAAAGGTGGCGTGGGAGGCCTAGGTGAGTCCTTCCAAGATATGCTTCACGTGGTCTGCTGAACAAGATTTCATTTCATGAAAAAGAGCAAAAAAGCTTTGAAAAGCACGCTGTAGTCTTTTTCTTTTTTCCCCTCTTAACATAAACGGTAGTTTTACTTTTCCTGGGAACATGCTGTACCAACTTTGTAACCTGACCGTTTTAGACATAGTGATCCATTCTGAAGACATCCCGGAGAAACAATTCCTAACAAATGCATGTCCGGTGTGTCCCGGGGCGGGCGACATCGTGAGCAGCCCCATGTGAAGACGGAAGGACTGCGATCAGGCACCCGGTGCTTTGAGGGGGCAGACGGGGGCGTGACCTGGGTTTGGGTGGGGGGAAGTCAGTGGAAGCCTCTCTGGGGGAGTGACCCAGAGAATGTGGTAGGGAATAACAAGGAAAAGTCGCTACCAAAGGCGGCCACGTCTCCCACTCAGAAAGATACAAAACATGAAGGGCTCATTTCCCATACCCAGGGGGTGTGGCTAGGTACGTCAAGGGGCTGGGCTTCCGTTGCCTTCTAGTCCTCCGTCCAGACAGGGGCGTGGCCAAGGGTGGGACTAGAGCGTGGCAGGAAGCGGAAGGGGAGGAGTCAAGTTTGACTTTAAAAGTCCGTGGCAGGAAGTGAGGCTGAATGCCCCCGGAAGCGGAAGCGGCAGGGTTGGGGATTTAGGGTTATTCTTACCTCTTCTGCACAAATTTGCTTTGAAGTTGAGGCTACTTCACCACCCACATCAGAGGCAGGGCTAGGGAGGAGAGGAGTCGGGCAGAGGCATGGCCCGCAGCGTGTGCAGAGGCTGAGAGGCAGGACGGAGGCAGGGGCCACCAGGTCGCTGTGAGGATGGTGGCTCTGACGTGGGTAGTGGCATTGGAGGAGAAGGGGAGGGAGTCGTTATTAACATAGCTGTTATCTGCGTCTGTGGATGTTCTGAGGCTGTTCTGCCTCAGTGGACGCCTTAGTTCATTTAATGCGTGCAACAGCTTCAGAACTCAAAGAAGTGAAGTTATGACGCAGATCGTATAGGCAGTAAGGGCCAGAGCTGGGATTTGACTCTAGGTCTAACTGACAGTGAAATACAGCCTCTTTTTCCTGTGCTCTTCCCAGGAGGCCCAGACGTTCAAGGGCAGGAGCCTTGGCAATCATGGAGGGCTTCTTGGAGCAGGTGATGATGTGGCTTATAAACCTTTAAAGTCCCCTCTAATCTGGAGCTCACTGCTTCTCTGCATCAATGTTTGCTAAATATTTTTTCCTTTGGAAAGAGTGACATCTAGCTACTCGCGCCTCCCCCCACAAGCTCTTTTTGTGGCTTCAGGATGCCAGTGGGTTTTTAGGCAGTGATCATTGTTCATGATAACAAGATTCTTGCCTTTCTCATCATTTTGAAACATGCTTCAACCCCTTCTGGTCACCCAGGCTATCAATGTTTCTGCAAGTTTCACCCACTGTGGGGAGGGCAAATAAAGTGAGCCCTCCTGCCAGATAGATCTGTGCTCAAGTCTCGGGTCCCTCTGCATGTTAAGTGGAACCTTGGGTGAGTCATTTCACCACTGTAAGCCTCAGTTTCCCCACTTGTAAACATGGAGGTATTATTTCCCAGCCCTAATTCCTTGACCCTGCTGCCCCATTCTGAGTGGGTCAGGGTAATGTGGCTCAGTGCTGCTTCCCATTTCTGCAGAAAAGCAACACTGTGGTAGAAGAGATAAGGAGCTTGGTAAATAGATTAAAATGTACAGTTCAGCTGAGCTTTTGAAATTCTTCCCTCTTCCCATTCAGTTGGGCTGTAAGTCCTATCTGGTGTTGCCTCCTAAAATGTTCATATTCGTGGCTCACCTCAGGCCTCTTTTTACCCCATCAGACCAGGGTGCAGCCTTGGCACTGTCTCTTTGCCTCCAGGGACCCCCTCCAGGCAGTCCTCCATGTTAACACTGGAACAGCTGGTCTGAAATACATGGAGGTCTGACCTTTTCTCCCCAGGCAGAAACCTCTCCATGGCTCCCTGTTGTGCTCAAGGTCAAATTCAGGTCCTTTAGAGATTTATGGTCCTTCCTCCTCCTCACTAGACCTCTGATCACTCCAGGGGAGCACCATGCCATGTTCATCTCTGTATCTTTAGTGCCTGGCAAAATATCTGGTGCTTAATAGGTTCTCAGTAGATGGTAATGACACTAGCTCCAACTGTGTGTATATTGAGCAGGTTTCCTCATCTGCTTTAGGAATTTCAGTTTCAGCCCTGTGGACAGTGGTAGCATTATTAGCTCTGTTACATGGAACCCCAGGAAACTGAGGTTCGGAGAGGACAAGGGCTTTGATGAGTCAAAATGATTGTTGAGTAAATATACATTTAACCTTTCAATCTCATTAAAGGGAGCTCTGAGACATCTGTTACTTTAATTGAAAAAAAAAAGTCTGAGCCTTGAATCCCAAGTCTTTTGCAGGTGCAGAGAGTCAAGGATCAGCAGGCACCCTGGTATAGACAGGGTGGTGGTGTTCTAGGGCAGCGTCCATCTGTCTGGACAGAGGTGGGTAGGTGGGAAATCCTGCCTGGTGTCAGCCACATTGGGGTAAATCCTCAGCTGAAATCAGGCCACTAGTTTTATCACCTATACATAGTGTATCAGTGATGAGTGATGAATGAGGTGCTTGGGAGACTCTTTATTTCTTAGTGTCTGCTGACACTAGTCATTATTGCCACTGTGAACATTGAAAACCGTATCCAAAATTACCAAAATATTGAAAGAAGAAAAAACAATGGTTTTTGCCTGTACTCCCACCACCTGCACTACTGTTTTAGTGTTCTTTCAGGCTTTGTCCAGAGGCAGCATGCACATAGAGAGATGGTTGGTGCTGAGGAAACATTTTACTTTTTGTTTTGTTTTTTTCGTTTTTTTTTTTTGAGACAGAGTCTCACTCTGTTGCCCTGGCTAGAGTGAGTGCCCTGGCGTTAGCCTAGCTCACAGCAACCTCAAACTCCTGGGCTCAAGCGATCCTTCTGCCTCAGCCTCCCGAGTAGCTGGGACTACCGGCATTCGCCACCATGCCTGGCTAGTTTTTCTATATACTTTTAGTTGTCCAGCTAATTTCTTTCTATTTTTTTTAGTAGAGATGGGGTTTCGCTCTTGCTCAGGCTGGTCTCGAACTCCTGAGCTCAAACAATCCACCCGCCTCGGCCTCCCAGAGAGCTAGGATTACAGGCGTGAGCCACCGTGCCCGGCCAACATTTTACTTTTTAATGTGGAATGAAGGCAGCCTGTTTGGAGCTCACTTATTTGTGACCTGGTCCTATCACATGTGATCTCTGTGACTTTGTGCAAGTTCCTCAACCTTTCTGAATCTTCATGGCCTCAGCAGTCCCCTGGAGAATGCCACCTCCCTGCCTGTCAGTGTTGCTGCTCCCTGATGTTGGTCAGTTTGGCAGGCAAGGAGAGTTTGAGGGGACATGTGGTAAGGAGAGGCAGGGAGCCCAGTGAGGAAGGAATTTGTCCAGGCCAAGGAGTTTGGTTTTTACACTCAGGGCAGAAGGGGAGCCAGGGGGATCCTGTCAGTATATTTCATTGTTTTCTGGTTCTTAGAAAAGCAGTGGTAATCACCTCTGGATCAGGACTGCATGGCTGAGGGTGGCCATGGTTGAGGGGGCAGATGTGGCTGTATGGGTGGCCAGAGGGAGAGGAAGGAGCCACAAGCAAAACAGAGTGGGGGACAGAAGTAACTGGCCCTTGACAGGACTTGCGGCCACCTGGGTGTCATGGTTTAGCTTGGAGTACTGAGGGACCAGAGTGGGAGACAAGGGTGTGGGCCAGGCCTCTTTTAAGACAGCCTAGGCTGAGCTGGGAGCATGTTGTAGGTGCCCCATCGGGCGTTAGGGAAAAGCTAGGGTTCTGCAGATGGGGAAACTGAGGCCTGCAGCAGCGGCGGGACTTCTCCACAGAACCCCGCAGGTTGAGAGGTGTGAGCCCAGGTACTCTGCTCTTTTGCACCATGGCCCGCTCTGGTCTACACTGCCAACTCCCAAGAACAGAGGGGATCAGCAGGACTGAGGGTGTGTGACTCCTGATTTCTTAAACATGGAGCCAAAGACCAAGTCTGGCATCAACCAAGGATTCATCGTCCTCTGTTGCTGCGCCCAGATCCCTTCCGCTGTGCCTTGTTATGTGTCAGAGACCATTTTTGACCTGGGATGATGATTATTCTTGATTATCATTATGTTTTATATTTCCACTTAATTATTTTGGGGAAGTTTGTTGTTCACAGTATTTGTGAACCACAAGTACTGTGAGACCTGGCTGCATCCTGTATACAATTGCTCTTTAATGAGTGTTCTGAGGCCCGAATCAAGAAAAATGATCATTTGCTAGATAGGACATAATGTGACAATCGGTGATGTTTGAATATGGAATATATCAATATCACAACTTCTGATTTTGATAACCATGTTGTGATTTTATAATGTCCTTGGTCTTAAGAGAGAAAAGCGCAGCATTTAGGGTGAGATGTCATGATATCTGCAGCTTACCGTCAGAGGATCCATCAAAATACACACACACACGCACACGCGCACACACACATATCTCTCTTTACAGATAGATAAAGCAGATGGGAAAAATGTGAACAATTGGTGAATCTAGATGGTATAAGGGAGTTCATTGTGCTATTCTTGGAACTTCTTTCTACGTTTTTTGAAACTTTACAAAATAAAAAGTTTTTAAAAAGTGTTCCTGGTGGCAAAGGCATCTTGGGCAGCTGCGGTGTCCACCTGTCTGTCCTGTAGTCTTGCCCCTTCCTGTCTCTGTTGCCTCAGGCAGAGTGGGCAGCTTGCTCCAGAGTTCCATTCTGGGTGGCCTTTTGGGGGCCAGTTTTGAGATAAAGTCAGAGGTTTTTGATGAAATTCATTTCTGCCTCAGTAGGGGAATCATTATAATTTTAGAATCTTTGCTTCAGACCAGTTTTCCTTCAAATCTTCATTTCTTTCCTTCTCCTACATTTTTCTTAAAGTTTTATTACCTTTTAGGATTCCTGAAGTGGTACTTGTAGTTCTAGCTATTCACTTAGAGAAGAGAACAAAGAAATTACTAGACCTTATTTCTCTCCATCCCTCCAGAGTCCACCCTGTGGACTGGGGTGGAAGTGGGACCTCCTGAACTGTTCCCATGCTTTTGGGAAAACATACATGTGTGAACCTCTCCTAGGGCTTGGTTTCTTCTTTTCATAGTTTATTCTTTGTTAACCTGGTTGGCCTCCTGCTATCCTTGAAGACTCAGCTGAGGAACACCTCTTCCAGGAAGCCCTCAGGTTCTGAGCTCCGATCTCAGCCCAGTGCAATCACCTGATGACTAGCTACCTCCCCAGCTGGATCTTGGGTAACGTCAGGGCAGCCACTGTTCCCATTTCACCCACCGTCTGCACTTGAGCTGGGAGCCCAGGAGATGCAGTCAGTGTTTGTGGAGTGAACGGAGGGTCAGGGAAGGAGTCCTGGGTGAGGAAGCCACGTGAGCAGATCCTTGCAGGTAAGAGAAGCTTCTCATTTAAACATCTCTTCCAGCCCCTGGGAACAGTCCCAGGGCCCCGAGCACCGAGGGACAGAGAAGGTCACTTTGGGGAATGTGGTCACTGCCTAGGGCTCCCATGACCTGGCTGATTCTGCCCTAGCACTAGTGTCCTGTGTGGGCCAGGCAGGCAGGATGGCCATGGGCTGGGTCCTTTTCTTCTCCTGTGGCTCAGAACAGGCCTAGCCAGCCAAAAGTCTGGGAGGCGACAGAAGGAACACAGGCCAGGGCTGGCACAGCACAGCATTAGACCTGGCCTGGTGGGTCTCTATCTTTCCATCATCCCCACTTCTTCCTCATTAAAAGCACTGTTTTCTGCCGCTGGGATTTATTAATGTTATCTGCAGCTGGGATTTATTCACGTTATATCCCTTGGTCTGTGCCAAGGAAAGAGGTCACTGCCAGCTCAAGGAAGTTGGAAGTTCAGCAGGATGTAAAGCTAGCAGGCTGGATTCCCAGGCAATGTGGTCAGGCAGTGTTGAGGAAAGCCGCCTCTGCTCTGAGCAGCTCTCCTGAGCCCTCCTGCCAAGTCAGACCAGAGGGGTCCATGCCGGTCTGATCATTGGAGCCTAGACACTGGGAGCATTAGACTCACGTTTCAGAAGGATGTACCTTAAGGGAAAAGAGTGGGGCAGGGAATTCCTGCATGGTGTGGTGTGGGATGGGTCCAGGGAAGAGCAGTCAGCGTCATTTGGGGAGACTGTGGAAAGACATTAGAAATTCTGCTTTTCTGTTAGTTTTTGATTATTAATGATAAATATCAGTAATTCTTGGCTATTAAATGTCTGCGTGGCTTTGCAGGAATATACATCATCAGCAGATTTGAAACCAGCATTGCCCCTGCTTAACAGAAGCATGAACTGAGTAGTGAAGTGACTTTGTACACTCAGGGCTTGTTGGCTCATTCAGTCAACAAATGAGCCCCAATTCCACGCTGGTTGGGGAGTTGGAGTTTTGAGATGAGAGAAGCACAGTCTTGCCTTCAAGGAACTCCTGCTTTATGTAGTTTTTGAGGTTGAATCACCGATATTTAAGACACTTAAAGATTCTCTCTTCCCACACCCATTACCATTTTGCCCTTGTGATCGTGGCATTCCCCGCAGAACACATACTGAAGGGAGTTGACGTGGTTTACGTTACAGCAGGCTCTGTGTCCTGCTCTGTCTGTTTCTTGTGGTGGTGATGGTGGTAGGAGGGTGGTGATGGTGATGATGGTGGTGGTGGTGGTGGTGGTGAGGAGGGTGGTGATGGTGATGATGGTGGCGGTGGTGGTGGTGGTAAGGAGGGTGGTGATGGTGATGATGGTGGCGGTGGTGGTGGTGGTGAGCAGATTGTTGGAGGTGGGGATAAGGAAGGTATTAGGTGTGAAGTGCTGTCTTGTGGTTTGAGTGTATTTCCCAGATCGTGATGCCGAGCGTCTCTTTGTGTGTGTGGGGGTCAAACTGTTCTGGACAGGGAGGTCCCCAAAGACTCTGACCAAGAAGTGATGCGAGCTATGTGCTAAAGAAGAAGAAAGGGTCAACCCAGTGGGGAAAAAAAACCCAGAACATTCCAGATGGAAGGCACTGGTGCGGTGACAGCTGCCTGACCTTTCCCATCATATCTGACTCTGCAGTGCACCCTCCACAAGCATCCAGTGTGGTCTTTTCAAACCACAGCACCGTGAGGCCACAGTCCTGCTCGAATCACGCAGTCGCCCTGGGAAAACAATATAACTCCTTCCTGGGCCTAGCAGCCCTGTGACCCAGGCCCTCCCTCCCTGGCTCCTTGCTTTCCCTTCATACACCAGTGCTCCACCTTCCTATGGGGCCAGGCTCCTTCCTTTCCAAGTGCGTATCAGTGGTGTCAAAGCCCTCTGAGCAGTCGAATAGATCAGATCACAAAACGTGGGCCAAATCTGGCAATGCCAAGGCCAATAGAGGTGCATGGAGTTCAGGCAGGGTGAGTGGGTTGGTGGAGGTGGGAGGGGTGCAGGGGCTGAAGCCAGCTGGCAGGGAGTGAAGAGGTGGCCCAGACTCTAGAGGACAGCTGAAGACAGCTTGGGAGGACTGTGAAAGGGCAGAGAGGGGCAGAGGTAGGAATGATGGGGGCAGAGGAAGGCCCGTTTTGTTTTGACGGGAATGACCCAGGTACGCTGAAAGCCAGTGCTGGAGGGAGGGACACTTCAGGACCAGGATGAAGGAGGGGTCTGGCAAAGGCGGGTGTGAGCAGAGACCAGGCCAGGGAGGGGTGCAGGGTCAGCAGGAGAAGGATTGTTGATTTGGGGTGGTGGCTTGAGGCTGATCCTGTCTAGTTTGCAGGTTGGTTTTCTTCATTTCTTTCTTTTTTTTTTTTGTTTTTTTTTTGAGACAGAGTCTCACTCTGTTGCCCAAGCTAGAGTGCCGTGGCATCAGCCTAGCTCACAGCAACCTCAAACTCCTGGGCTCAAGCAATCCTCCTGCCTCAGCCTCCCAAGTAGCTGGGACTACAGGCATGTGCCACCATGCCTGGCTAATTTTTCTTTCTATATATTTTTAGTCATC
Source organism: Propithecus coquereli (assembly GCF_000956105.1). NCBI lineage: Eukaryota > Metazoa > Chordata > Mammalia > Primates > Indriidae > Propithecus > Propithecus coquereli. The sequence goes on along the minus strand of NW_012155974.1, from coordinate 43,287 downwards.
CAGCTAATTTCTTTCTATTTTTTTTTAGTGGAGACGGGGTCTCACTCTTGCTCAGGCTGGTCTTGAACTCCGGAGCTCAAATGATCCGTCCGCCTCGGCCTCCCAGAGTGCTAGGATTACAGGCGTGAGCCACCGCGCCTGGCCACTTCTTTATTTCTTAATAAAAAAACACCACTTTTTCTTTCTCCTGAACATTCTGTGCAGTTTATTCCTAGCTCCTTTGGATTTGGTTATAAATGGGATCACCTTCCAGTTTTACCTACTAATTGGTGTTGCAGGTACAAGGAAAGAAAGTTATTCTTTTGGCCCTCACCACCCACCTGACACATTTGGGAGCCTCTAAAAATCCCATCGGTTATGCCACGTATCTGACATCTGGACTCTCACCTGCTGGGTGCCTTTGATGCTTTTGTCTCTGACCTAATTTCTTCTCTATTTCCTTGGTCTCAACCTCCCCTGTCCCGTTTCCTCAGTTCTTTTCTTTCCCTGCCCTCATGAAGAGCTTTCCACCTTACCTTTCTAAGAATTCTCTTTTTTCAAACAGCCTCGATTCTCTATCCCCAAATGGAAATCACTTTCTTGGTTTAATCCTGATCATTAAGGTTATGGTATCAAGGAATGTCTGATGTGGGATTTTTCCCCCTGAAAAATGGGACCATGCTGTTCATGACCCACTTTTCATGCAACAGGTGTGATGAACATCTCATGCCCCACGGTTGGGTCCACCATGGTTTATTTAGCCAGTCCCTTACCGTGCCCATTTTTGTGGAGTATTCCCGTAGGATAGATTCTAGCAGGGAAGCTAGTGAGCAAAAGCAGTCCATAAAGTTTTCGTGGAAACTGCCAGTCGGCTCTCCAGGAAACTCAGGCCAGTTTGTTAACCACAAGAGTGAATGAGAAGAGCACTGCCCTGGAACTGTGCCAGCAACGACTGTTTGAAAACTTTGCCAATGTGAGTAGTGAAAATGATTTTTCCAGTTCTCATTTCTTTGGTTATTTTGTTTTCTGTGTCTTGGCCATTTGCTTTTCTTCTTTGATAATACTTCTTCATTATGTATACTAATTTTTCTACTGGTGTGTTGTTTAAAACGATTTTGACTTGTAAAACTTCTTAGTCTATTGAGAATATTACCCTGTGGTTTATTATGAGTTACAAATATTTTTTTTCTCCAACTTGTGGTTTGACATTTTTGCTCTATGATGCTTTTGCTCTACGGAGATTTAAAATTTTTGCCTTTTCTCTCCTACTCATGAATGTTTAAGTATTTGTTTTTATGAGATTGTGGTTTCTCTATTTTAATTTAAGTTTGTAACCCACCCAAAGTTGCTTTGCTGTGCGTGTAGGGGATACCCCAGCGCAGTGCCCACGGGTCAGCTTCAGGTGATTCGCATTCCTGTGTCTGTCCTTGGATCTGCTTTTGGACTTTCTCTTCTGTCTCACTGGAAGCACTGACTGAGAAGCCCTGGTTTTATTCCTAAGGAGAGAGGCACAAACCTCCAGCTTGAAGATTGCAAACCAGATTTTCTTATCTAAGCTAAAAAGATAGACTTCATGTCTGAGGATGGTGACTGCTCTCTGCGGGGGCCCAGTGGCTCTATAGGGTGATCACTCCCCTCCACCCCAGTTCCTCTGAAATATTCTCATCCTTTCTTTCCACTTAATTATGTTCCACCCAAGGCTTCAGGCCCAAATCCAAACCCTTTATTTAACTCCAAACATTTGCTCACCACCTCCTCCAGCAAGGCCCTAGGCTGGGGGTTGCCAGATGAATGTAGCAGGGCACCCACCTCCAGAAGCCTTCCTGGACCCACGTTCATCTCTGGCCATCCCAAGATTCCTACCTGGTACAGTCTGGGAGGCAGACCCCAGCACCCCGCCCCTGTCCTTATGACGGAAGGCTATTGGCCTTCAAGTGCTTCATATCTGCGCTCACGACCACAGGTGAGAAGCCTGGAGCATCCACAGGGTAAAGCTGGGATGTACAGAGCGTGTACTTCATGCCAGGCACGGTCTGCCCTCTACCCTGTCAGGCGGCCTGTCATCACCCTTGCTGTCCAGGTCAGGGAGGGGAGGCAGAGAGTGTGGGAGTAACTTGACCAGGGTCCCACACAGGGAAAGGGGGCGGCGCCAGCCTGCAGCCAGAGCCCTACCCCATAGCACGATTTTTTCTTGCTATAGCGCTGTAAGTGTGGCCCAAATAACTCTTCTGAAGTCGTGGAAGCTTTGCTAGCTTTGTTCTTTTGAGGAATAAAATGACCCATAGCAAGAAGCTATTGCATCGAGAGCTAGTGCTGTCGATGCAACGCAGGCTCTCTGGGAGGGGCTGCCTCACTCAGACCCCTGTGCGCGATGCTTTGAGGCTGGCACTTTGCAGAGAGGTGGATCTAACCGGCACAGTGGACGTCCAACCAGACACTAATTAGCGCCAGTTCACACAGGAGACAGTGGCGGCTCAGAGAGGTAAGGTGGTGTGTGCGTGGTTACGTGGGGGAAGGTGGCTGAGCTGGGATTCCGGCTGTGAGATCTCAGTTCTGAATTGCTGTGATGGTCCATGCCACTGGCTTATGAAAAGGTTAGGAAAATGATGGATTTTAGTCAAAAAAGGTAAGTGTTATAGGAAGTATACACTGAAGTTTTGAGAATTTGAGGATTCCTATGTGCACACATTTGTAGCTTCCTAAATATCACGAATTACCTGTATTTATATAGAAATTGCTGCTTTTCAGAGAATTTTCAAAGTAACTAATCTTATTTGGTTGTCAGCACAACCCTTTGCTATGGGCCAGATTCCTATCCCTAGCCCCTTTTTGCAGATGGGAGTAACTTGCCCCGTGTATTTGTCTTAGTCTGTTTTATGTTGTCATAACAGGACAACACAGACTGGGCAATTTATGGAGAAAAGAAATTTATTTCTTACAGTTCTGGAGGCTGGGAAGTCCAAGGCTGAGGGCCCACATCTGGTGAAAGCCTTCCTGCTGCCTCCCATGGTGGCAGGCAGAAGGGCATGAGAGTGCTTGCGCCAGAGCAAGCAGGAGGAAGGGGCTGAACCCATCCTTTTGTCAGGAACCTACTCTCCCAAGATAGTGGCATCGATCCCTTTGCGAGCATGGAGCCCTCATGACCTAATCACTTCTTAAAGATCCTGCCTCTCAGCACTGCCGCAGTGGGGATTGAGTTTTCAGCACAGGAACTTTGGGGGATGCACTCAGACCACAGCAGTATTTGACTCTTACCAGCCATGGAACTAGCTGTAGAAAATGCAGGGCTGTTATTCGTCACCTGAAGGGGTGTGGGTCCATTGAGCAATCACAACAGGACCAACCCCTGTCATGGACAGACCACATCCATGTGCCAGGCACAGCCATGAGATTCCCGGGACCAGACGTCTGGGAACAGTGGAGCTGGGATGTAACTAGGGTCTGGCCCAGAACTGACCATTCTAGTACATCCCAAAGCCTTCAGGGAAGGAGAACTTATAGAACCCAGCTGATGCTGTCAGCTGATGCTGTCAGAAGTTTCCCAGGTGAAGACAGACAAAGGCCTTTCATTTGCATCTGGTCTTTGATTTGCATCTCAGCAGCTAAGCACTGGGTCACCAGGACGACTGGGGGCCGAAGCTGAAAGCTCAGAACAGATGGCATTGGATTTATTTTTGCAAATCATAGGAAAGGGAATGCAAAACAATCTGTTAGCTGTGTTGGCATCTGATTTAAATTTTTTTAATCAGAATTCTGGACTCTGTTAGGTATTGTTTCTTATTATATCTAAGATGCTATCAATTGGGAGATGCATCATTATTTTTGTAGGGTTAAAGAAAGGGGAAAAAATGCCCTTTGTTAAATGACGATAAGTCATTGAATGTAAGATGCATCCTGATTTCAGAAATGTGAAAAAGTGAAGAAGAAGTGCAGCTTAGGGTCAATGCCGGACAGTAGCATTCCCTTGTTCAGGGGTGGCGGACCACTTCCAGGGGCTGGTTTTGTGCCTGGCTGGCTGGCTCTGTGCTGGGCATGGTGGGGTGAGAAGGTGTTCGCAGTCCCTGTTCCCAAGAAGCACACAGATGGATCAGGTATTTAGAAACAGTGATAGACCATTTTAGATCATTTGTTAATTGATGTATTCTTTCAATCACCAAGTATTTCTTGTTCATCTACTATGTGCTGGGCACCATTCTAGGCACTGGGGACCTCACCATAGACAAAACTCACAGGGATGACTCTTTCCATGGCAGTAAATATTCACCTCCAGCAGTGAGCCTCACACATGACTGTGCAGAAAAATTTATGTGCAGAAATTGGGATAGCCAGGCCCCGCCTGCAGACATTGCCATTCATCAGGTCTAGGGTGGGACCCAGGAAGCTGCATTTTAACAAGCACACCAGGGGATTGGGATACACCGACTTTAGACCAAAATTTGAGGTAATAGAGCTTCAGTTTGAATGATTTCATAATATCCCATTGTATAAACATTCCATAGTACATTAAGTTCTTAGAGATTTAGCATAATTTAGTTGGTTCCTTATGTTCCCTATTGTAAGCAACACATCCATGAATGTCCCTGCAGCTAAATAGTTGTGTAAGTCCTTCATGATTTCTTTGGGGTAACTCAGGCAGCAGTGCTGGAGGGGCATTTTTAAGGGTGAGTTAGGTGTCTGCTGTAGTTCTTCCAGCCGCCGTAAGTGGCTCTGGAGCCAGATGGCCTGGGTTCAAATCCCACTGAGTAGCTGTGCAGTTTTGAACAAGTTCCTTAAACTTTCCATAATTTTTTAATCCCTGAAACACCTACTTTTTAGGGTTATTGTAAGGATGAAATGTAACATGCTTGGTAAACATTAGCGGGTGTGGTGGTGGCTGCTGGTATTAAAAGGTATTGCAAGAAGATGAAGGAATACTGTTTTCCCCACACAAATGAGTGCATTTCCTCCTCCTTGGGCCCGCCAGTGTCACTGCGGAGGGAAGCCCAGGACATGAACAGCCAAGTGTTCATATACCTTTTGCTGCTGGAGAACTGACTTTATTGTCACAGATGCACTTTCAGCCTGTCTCCCACACTGTCACCAGAAGCATCTTCCCATCACACGGGTCTGGGCTGTGCTGCTCTGCTCACATCTCCTGCCCTACTTCCTGCTGCCTGGGGACGAGTGTGAATTCCTTTACACACTGGACAAGGAAGGAAGGCCTCTTAGAACCTGGCTCCACCCAGCTAGGCCCCCTTCCCTGGGTGCTCTGTGCTGGTTTGTGGAGCAAGACAGTCTCTGGGGGGAGACCTCCTATGGGAGGTGATGGTTGAACAGGCCTTTGAGGAATGAATAGGAGTTTCCCAAGTGGAGACAGGAGAAAGGAGTGTCTGGCTGATGAAACTGCCCGTGCAAAGGCAGAGCAGCATGTTTAGGCCATGTGAGTGGTTTGTTATGGCTGGGGGTGGGGCTGGGCATGAGTAAGTTGCAAAAGGTATTCAGTGGGCCAGGTCAAAGGGGCTCCATTCCACAGGGCTGCAGAGCTGGGCGCGGTCCCTGCGTGCAGTAGGCCATGCACGTAGAGACCTTGGAAGCCTTACCAGCTCCTTCTCAGTACTACCTTTTTCTAGGCTGAAATGCACCCTCTTCCTCTATTCATTTTATACTCCCCTTTTTAACAGACTGTGGACATTCGACAGATTGCTTGTCCACTTGCTAAGGGCACAGCAGGCTTCTCTTCAGTATTTAGCTTGTGAAGTGGGGACTTGGAAGGGGACCAGTCTCTTCATAGTCTTTGTGGTAAATCCCTTCTGGGAATCAGATTCGACGTCCTAAAGGGGTCTTCTTGCAATGGTTTTGATGTGAGAATGACCAAATTATTAAAATAATTTAGTGGACTAAAGGGCATGCAGAAGCCTGAGACTTAGGAGCAACTCTCCCAGTGCAGGCTCTTGGCACTTTCCTGGAGTTGCTTCTCTCTTCCGCGCCTGCCTGTGTCCTGCTTTGCCCCTGTCCCTTCCTGCTGCAGCGGGGTCTCCTACGTGCAGTAGTGATCAGGGCTGCAGGAAGACGCTGCTGCCGCTCACCAAGGGCCGCAGGGACTGGTCAGTCAGAGATGGTTTGGGGGCTACAGAAAGGGGCCTTGAACTCTCTGGTTCCACAGCCAGTATTTTGTAAGCACCTGCTGTATACAAGGCCCTAGGCTAGACTCTGAGATGAGTAAGATGCAAACCCAGACTTTGAGAGCTGGAAGTGGGCTCGGGGTGGCTATTTCATTCTGTATTGCCCAGTGAGAGCGCACGCCTCTGTTGGAATGTGAGAAGATTTTAGGTGGCATGTAGACAAACATATTTGAATAATATTTTAGGATGCATTAGGGAAAATATAACTAGCACATTAAGCCTATGATTTTTGTGAATAATTTTGCTTAGAATAAGCTGAAATGGTACATGAATTTTTGAAAAGTCAGTAATTTTAAAGAAAAATAGTAAGCACATAAAGGTAAGGTGCAAAGAAAGGAGCATGCGGGATCTTTTTGAAGTTCCCTAAAATGTTCTATATCTCAACTGTCAGGACTCTTTCAGCCATACACTTAAAGTGTGAACTGCACCTCAGCAAGGTTGATTTTTAAAAAGTAAATGCACGTTGTATGCATCTTATGCAGAATCACAGCAGCAACTGTATGACTGCCGTGTGGGAGACATCGTCCAGTCCAAACGCTCGTTTTTCAGAGGACGGGATGGAGGCCTAGAGAAGGCGCAGGTCACGCGGCAAGTTAGGAGGAGAATGGCCTTCAAAACCCAGGGCGCCCCTTCCCACTCAGAACTTTCCTGTGTCAGGGAGGCGGGGTCCGGGGAAGACCTCTGGAGCCTAGGCTGCAGGGGCAGGGCCAGCTGGGCCTCTGCGTGGGGGTCAGGACGCCGTCGAGTGTCGAGCAGGTGTCTGAGCCTCTGGTGAGCCAGGTGCCGGGATAGCGGGCGGAGCGTGATTTGGAGGCCTTGGCTGGAGAGTGTGAATTTGCCTGGTAGTGGCCAGGCAGGGGGAGAGGTGGACGTGGGTGGCTGTGGCTGTCACAGAAAACCGGCCTGTCCTCAGGTTAGCAGGTAGGTGGTGTGGGTTGATGAGGGTTGCCGAGGGATGCCCACTTCTATGAGAGGGTTGCAAAGGCCTCCTAGTGCAGGAGTGAAGTTTTATGAGTATCGAGATCAAAATGTAGGGGTGAAAGGGTCACATAAACGTTCCCAGGTGTCAGGATCGGCTGTTGTGTTTTCCCTTTTAAAGACGCCTTCATTTTATACGCGCTGACAGACTCTTCTGATGCCAGGCCTTACCTTTCCGTTCCCGGGAGCCAGAGTGGCAGGGCAGCTCGTCAGCAGGTCAGTGGCAGGGCTGGGGCTCTGGGAGCAGGGGCTCCAGGATTGGATAATGCAGCTTCCTCCAAAGAGGAAGAAAAGAAGGCTTGGATAAGCTAGGATAGTTGATCAAAGTCACAGTGGGATGTCACGGCCAGAATTAGAAGAAACTGGGCCTTTTTGCTCCCATTTAGAGCAGTGTGTGCTGGTCAGGCAATTTTATTCCAGGTTGATCCCACTTCTTCCTCCTTCCCTCTGGCTTCCTCCCTTCCTCCCTTCCCACCATGAGACCTAACTCGGTTACAGTGTATCAGACATGGTCATGAGCACTATGGTGCTTACTAAGTAAAAATAATCTAATACCAGCAGCTAATGTTTAGTGAGAGTATATTGTGTGCCCGGCGTCATGTTCGTTGCCTTTATTTATGTTATCTCATTTGATTCTCATGGCAACACCGAGTTAGGTCTGGTCGTTTAATAATCGCATTTTATAAATGAAGAAACTGAGCTCTAGACAGGTGAAGGGGTTTGCCTCAGGTCACAATCCATACTCTCAGCCTCCATTGCTGTTAAGATCTGGCCTTCAGGGAACTTTCAATGTGAGGGAACAGCAGCCGGGAGAACAGGTGCTTCAACTGGGAAGACTGGGGGGCTGGGGGCTTGAATGGGGTGTGGTGGCCACAGCGCCATGGGACCACTAGGCCGGGGCGGGAGGCTCGAGGGGAGGCGATGTTGAGGTGGGGTTGGGAGGTGGTGAGAGTGGCGGGTGGGCGAGCGGGAGGTCTTCCGGGCAGGGAGAACAGCTTGGACAGAGGCGCGGAGGCCCCTGAGAGAGCACTGGGTACTTGGGGTCTGCAGGCAGTATTTTGTGGTGTGGTAAGCGCGTGGGCTGGGAGTCTGGTCTGGTCTGTAATTTTGGCTCTGTCGTTCTAGGCTTAAAATCTTGAGAAAGTTACAAAAACTCTTTTAAGCCTTGGTTCCCCATCGTTAAGATGGGGATGATGACAGAGTCCATTTCACAGGGCTGTTGTGAGGGAACGAGGTGATGTAAGGAATATATATGTGGTGGCCACTGGTTTCATTTGGGCCATGTCACGGTTGGGAGGGGGCAGGTGACAAGCTCAGGGGCCAGGTAAGGCAGGGCCTTGGATGCCAGGCCATGTACTTGGACTCAGCCTGGAGACACGGGGGACCGGGAAGGGTGTCTGATGGGGCTGGACAAGGCCACGCAGAAGCCAAAGCAGGAGAAAGACCTGCTCTTCCCAGTAGCCTTCACCTGCCTTTTTGCTTTTGGCAGATGACAGAGACCCACCCACAGGGCTGTCAACATGTGTCACCTGAGTGTACTAAAGGCTGGCCTCCCTCAGGTGCAGCACTGGGTGTCGTCCGCTTGGAGAAATTATTACATCACACGTGCTCTCTCCTTTCTGTGACAGTTTAGGAAGCTGATGTTAGAGGCCTGCCTTTCCAGACATGCTTTTTAAAGATTTTGCTTCCTACCTGTAGCATCTGGGCAATTTTCTGGGGCCCAGATGGAGTGTGTTGGGTTTCAGGGAGGAAGCTGGGCAGACAGCGACGCAGGCACTGCTGGCGCCATGGTCTGTCCACCAAGGGCAGGAGTCGGCTGAGTGCTGTGGAGGCTGCTGCGGAAGCAGGGAGCAGATGTAGCATCTATTCCTGGACTCGGAAACCACTCCGTTCAGCAAACAGAGCCGTGTACCTGCTGTGTCAGGCCCTGGCAGGGCCCTGGGGACACGGGCAGATGAGCTGTGGGCATTGCCCTTGAGTTCAGTGCACAGTAAGGGTTTTAGGTAGAACTCACGGTGGGGCCGTTTCCCAGCCCTGGTCGCGGGCAGGCCCCTTAACGTTTTAGGCAGTTTCTCCTTCTGTATACTGGCGGGTGGGGTCGGGTGAATAATGACATCTCTTTCAAAGAATTATGAAAATTGCTGAGCTAACACACATACAGCTCGTAGCCTGGGACCTGCACTTGGCCCCTGCTTCTCCCTCTCTCTGATGCAGTAGAATGTTCTGTGCTGTGGGGAAGCAGCCGTGGGGGCACCACGTGTCTCATCCACCTTCCCTCCCTGGAGCTGTGCACACGGCAGGCACTCCACAAACTATGTGGCATGTTTGTTGAAGGGATGAGTGTGAAACCAGCCTTGGAGGATTTGGGGTTCAGGCGAGGGGAGACTCGGGAAGAGGAAGGGGCAGAGGAGGGAGTGCTGAGAAGGCGGCGGGGGGCTGGGTGCTGGGGAGGGCTGGGAGTGGGATGCGAGAGGTGGGGACGTGCTCTGGGATGTGGGCCGCAGCACTGACGCAGTTGCCGAGCTGCTGGGATGGCTTCTGGGACGTGTTCAGCTTTATCTTTCCCAGCCCGGCGGCAGGCGAGAGCCTGATCTGTGCTGCTGGGGGCAAGAGGCGCGCAACCCTCTGGCTGCATCGCGGTAAAAGGCCCTGCAGGTAAAAAGGAAACTTGACATGTTAGTAATTCGGATTTTGAGCAGATATAAATACTAAGTTTTAAATCAGGTCATTTTTTGCCCTATTTTTTAATCTTCAGAGGAGAGATGAGGTGGACATCCCCTCTCTCTTGAGCATAGTGTAGCAAGCTGTGGGATTTGGAGTCAGGTCTGGTTTCAGATCTTAAATTCAGTATTTCTTACCTGGTGGCCTTGGGCCAGGTCACGTCGTGTCACTGGAACTCTGCTTTCCCATCTGCACATCGGGTGTTTCTCCTGCCGTGGACCTCGGGGGTCAGGTGGGACTGGTCTGGGCAGAGCTGGTCCTTTCCTTCTGGGGAGACAGGCTGTGAGGACACACAGCTCTTTGACCGTAGCTGGGGTGTGGGTGGGGTTGGAAATTAATTTTGTCTTCTCTTCTGAACCTCTCAGATTTTCTCTGTGATTAGCATGATTTTACTTTTATTAAAATTACTTGGTTTAATTTAATTTTAGTTAATTTTAAGTAATTAAAAATATTGCTTATTGAAAAAAAGACCCAACAAAGCAGTGGGCTCAGTCCTGACACACTTTCCAGCCTCAGCTGTCCCTCTCTAAGGCCATGGCTAAAGTCAGGCCAGAGCACAAACCCAGGCCACTGTTTCCTGGGTGTGTGTTCTTGGGCTGCGTACGTGGCCTCTGGGAAGTCTTCGATTCCTGCCACCCTGATGCAAACCTAAAGCATCTTGGGGCGCCACCTGTCACCTGTGCCAGAAACCTGGGCATTATCCTGACTCCCCTCCCCTTAGCTCACTCAGTCCCAACCCCGTAGAAAAACCCCCGTCTTCTTCCTTCGCGTCCATGCATGGACATCCATCATAGGTGAAAACGAGTGCTTCCTCTAGGCTGGGCCTGAGGATACTGCGGTCATATTGGCAGATGAGGTCTTGGCTGACTGGGCCTCGTGTCCTGGGGTGCTGTTGGGTGTGTGTGGGCGGGAGTGGGATGGACAGTGATAAACAAGTGAAAAATAAACAAGAGACTCAAGTCTGCTGTTTGCCGGAGCTCCTGAAGGCTCAGGTGGCAGCCTCCCTCCCTCTGCTCCTGTTTCTTGGTGCATGGCTGGCACCCAGGAAATGCTGGCGAATTGAACTGAGTAGAAAAAATGAAAGAAATCAGCTCTTGCTTTCTTGAAAAGGTGGACTCGCCCTGCATGGAGTCTGTGCCGGCAGGAAGCATTTGGATTCTGAGTGGCGTCCTGTGTGCCACAAAGGGCTGTGTGGAAAAGTAATGTTTGTATGCATTTCCTGGAGTCCTGAAGGTGAGGCTTGAATTCCTCATTTGCTTAGGAGGAAAAATGCAAAATGGCCTCTCTTCTGTGCTGGGAAAATCTTCTGGGCATGAGCCAGCATTCAGGACTGTAAGTAAGTTGGTCTCCCAGGGCGACTCACTGGGAAATGTAGTCGCCTCGCTCTTTGTCTGAAACAGATGCTCCATAGCCTTCGAGTCATTACACGCTAGCTGGTACTCAACTTGGAGCACGCTAGAGTTTACTTAGCAGGTACCTATCACCCAGCCCACCACATCTTCAGAAAGCTATCTGGCAACGGAGGTCATGCCTAATTTTCATTCCTTCGCTTACCGTTCTCTGAGAACCTACTTAGTACCGGACACTGTGGTAGGTCCTAGAAGCACAAAGATGACTAAGACAAGGTCCTTGCTCCTAAGGAATGAATTCAGAGAATGGGAGCTTGAGGTGCATAGGGATTTCTGTCTGCTTCATGTTCCCAGCACTGAGAACAGCATCCAGCACAGAGGAGAGGCTCAATAAAGATTTGTTGAATGGATGAATGATTGGATGGAAACAAGGCCATAGGCGATGCCAGCCCAGCATGGCAGGGTGGCCATGTCAGAGGGAAGCACAAGCGCTGTGGGTGCTCTGAAGCAAGCGATGGCGCTTCTGGAGGAGGAGACTTGTGAGCTGAGGACAAGACAGTGTCAGACGGAGGCTAGGCCCTCTGAACAGAGGAAGATGGGCAGGCAGAACCCACACCTGGGTGGGCCTGAGAGTTGGTGTAGGCCTAGGGGAGAGCAGTGAGAACTGAGATGGGCTTTAGTAGCAATGGATGCAGATGGTTAGAGCTTTGTTTGCCTGGCCAGGAGACTGGAGCTGGACTCTGAGCCTATGGGACCATTTGAAGCCATCAGTCACAGGAGTGGACACAGTGGTATGCGCTTGAAGACCATTTGGAAGACACTTGGGGCCAGCACAGCCCAGGAAACAGATAAGTTGTCATTCAGAGCCCAGTCTTGCCTCAGCTACTGATTCCCAAGGGCATTGCCCAGATATTCTTTCATGTTTCTGCGCTTGGTCCACATATATTCTACATGGGCAGGCATTCATTGTTTCTTTGTTACTGATGTGTGCCTTAAAAAAACTGAGTTAGGTCCTTACGTGAGTGAGTTTCAAGAGTTGATCTTTTTAAAATTCCCTTGCAAGTACTTAATGAGATGGAGAAATTTCTCATGTAATTTCCTCATGTCACTTCAAGTATATGGTGGGGAGAATAAGGACTCTGGAGTCCTCAGATCCGGGTTCAAATCCTGCTCCACTACTGGAATCACCTTGGCTGCTTTAGAGAAACACCAGTATCTGTGCCCACTCCAGCCCAGTTACATCAGATGCTCTCGGGTGTTTTTTCAACTGTGTAAGATACATATAACGTAAAGTTGGCCGTCTTAGTAAGTCCATTCACGTTGTTGTGCAGCATCACCCCATCCATCTTCAGAGCTTTTTCATCTTGCAGAACTGAAGCTCTGAATCTGTTAAACAGGAACTCCTCAATCTCCCTGGCAACCACCATTCTCTTTCTGCCTCTGTGAGTTTGACTAATCTAGTATTTGTCTTTTTGTGACTGGCTTTTTTCACTTAGTATAATGTCCTCAAGTTTCATCTGTGTTGTCTTATGTGTCAGAATTTCCTCCCTTTTTAAAGCTGAATAGTGTTCCATTGTATGTATTTGCCACATTTTATTTGTCTATTCATCTATTGGTGGACACTGGCATTGTGTTATGGGCTGAATTGTGTCTCTTCAAAATTTGTATATTGAAGCCCTAACATTCAGTACTCCAGAATGTGACTGTATTTGGAGAGAGGACCTTTAAAGAGATAAGTAAGCTTTAATGAGGTCATTAGGGTGGGACCTAATTCAGTACGACTGGTGTCCTTATAAGAAGAGGAGATTAGGACACAGACATGCACAGAGGGACGACCATGCGAGGACACAGGGAGAAGATGGCATCTGTAAGCGAAGGAGAGAGGCCTCCGAAGGAACCAGCCCTGCCAATACCATGATCTTGGACTTCTGGCTTCCAGAATTGTGAGAAAACAAATTCTGTTGTTGAAGCCACCCAATCTGTGGTACCTTGTTATGGCAGCCCTGGCTAACTAATACAGGTTGTTCCCACCTCTTGGCTGTTATGAATAATGCTTCTGTGGACATGTGTATACAAATATCTCCTCAAGACCCTGCTCTCAGTTCTTTCAAGTATACACCCAGAAGTGGAATCTCTGGACCATGTGGCAGTTCTCTGCAGGTGTGGGTATTTTCAAGAGCACCCCAGGAGATCCTGATGTCCCGGGAGGCAGAGAACCACTGGAGACTTGAGGGCTGTGTGGGCTCAGTGCAGGGACAAGGCGTGGATACTGGAGTCAGACTGCCTGGGTTCAAATCCTGGTGCCTCCCCTTGCCAGCTCTGTGACTTTGGGCAAGTTACTTTACCTCTCTGATCTTTAGATTCTTCATCTGTCAAATAGGAAAACACCATTTGCAGAGTGGTTGTAGATGTTAAAGGAGATGCTGCTTGGAAAGGGCCAGGCTCGGTGCCCTGCGTGGGGCAGGCACTTATGCTGTTGTGGCTGTTTTTATGATTAATTGTTAATGATCTTGCTGGTCCAGTGGGGTTGCAGAAAAGTACCTGCGTACTTTTAATTGTATCTGGGTATTTTCTTAATTTCGTTTTCACGTTGTTCATTGCTACCATGTAGAAATACAATAAATTTCACATACTAAGCTTATTTCCTGCCACATTGCTGAACTTGTTAATTAGTTCTAATAGTTTATTTTATTTTAATAGATTCCTTAGGGTTTTCTGTATACAAGGTCATGTCATCTGGAAATAGAGATAGTTTTGCTTCTTCCTTTCCAATCTGGATGGCTTTTGTTTCTTTTTCTTGCCTAGTTTTCCTGGCTTAAACCTTGAGTCCAGTGTTGAACAGAGTGGCGAGAGTGGACATCCTTGTCTTGTTCCTGATCTTAGGGGGAAGCCTCTGGTTCTCACCACTGATTGTGATGTGAGCTGTGGATTTTTGGCAGATGTCCTTTACTGGGTTGAGGAAGTCCCTTCTCTTCATTCCTACTTGGTTGAGTTTCCATCATGAAGGGCTGTTGGATTTTGTCACATGCCTTTTCTGCACCTATTGACATGATCATGAGCTTTTGCCCTTTATTCTGTCAATGTGGTATAGAACATGGATTGAGTTTTGGATCTTAAACCAACTTTGCATTCCTGGCATAAATCCCACTGGGCCATGATGTATAGTTCTTTTTATATGTTGCAGGATTTGGTTTTCTAGTATCTTGTTGAGGATTTTTACATCTATATTCATAAGTGATGCCAGTTGTAGTTTTCCTTTCTTGTGATGTGTTTGCCTGGTTTTTGTGCCACGGTATACTGGCCTCACAGAATGAGTTGGGAAGTGTTCCTTCCTCTTCTACTTTTTGGATGAATTTGGTATTGATTCTTCTTCAAACGTTTGGTAGAATTCACCCATGAAGCCATCTAGGCCTGGGCTTTTCTTCATATCTCGGTGTTAAGTATGTTTGATATATTACAATGTTCAACTTTTTGTTGTGTCATCACAGTTTTACCTAAGTTGGAAAGGAATGATTGACCAGGCTTTTAAAAGACCAATTTACATGGGACTGGCAACTATTTTAATATACAGGATGCGGAGGCCAGAAGGGCCTGTGTTTTTTCAAAGTAGACCTGCGTTGGAGTTGGAATGCAGCTCCTCCTTCCTGAGGCTCCTTCCCACGCCAGGCTCTCTCCTGGGCTGGGGTCAGTCTCCCCGCTTTAATCTCATGGCGTGCCTGTGAGGTGGTCCTATGCTCAGACGAGGAGGCTGATAAGGGAAGGTGCTTGCCTGGTCTGGGTCCCGCAGGCCTTCCTTATCCTCCACTGACCAGAGGGACAGGCTGTGAGGCTGCTATTTTTCTTCTGCATTTAGATGGAAAGCAGTTTGTTCTGGAGCAGAGTGCTAGAACCACCTGTAGGACTTGTTAAAGGCCACAGGGCTGAGCCTACCCACAGATTCTGAGTCAGTAGGTCCTGCTGGGCCAGAGAATCTCAACTGCTGCTGCTGCTGGTCTAAGGACCACACTCTGAGAACAGTAGTTCTAGAGGAGGTACCCAAATTAACTGAAAATTAAAGAAAAATTATCCAGGGGCCATAGGCAAAACTAAAAGAGGCCAGGTGGGCTCTGGGCCAGATCTGGCAGGCCTGCCTGTTGTCCCACTTTCGACTTACATGCTGGAGGGGACACCATGGTGAATTACATCCTGGGTTCAGAGGTGAACCCAAAGAAGAGTTGATGACCACTGCGTCTCAAGGCCTTGGTGATGGTGGAAGAGGTTTCTACTCCCAGATCTCCGATTTGGCTGAGGAAGTCATGAAGTCCCCAAGTCTGCTCATAAAGCTTTCAGAATATATCCAAAGGAAATAAAAGTGAAAAATTAACATAGCATTTTCTGCAAATTCTACCATGCATCAGGTGCTGTGCAGAGTGCTTTGCATGGGTTAACTTGTCTAGTACTCACAGGTGAGTTTTTTCTGTGACTGTTTCTGCTGTACAGATGGGTAGCTGAGGCTCAGAGAGGTTGAGGGACTTGTGTAAAGTCACACAGGTATACAGAGCTGGAGTGTGTGTTGAACCTTAGCTTTCCAGACTCTACCAGGCTGCCCCCAGAAGATATCGAGGGAGTTTTTCTTTTTATATTGATAGTGTAGTCAGAGATGAGAGGCCACACACACTCACACTTTTACACACACAGACACACACACACACACACACAGTGCTGGACTGAGGGGGACCAGGACTCCAGGCCAAGCTCTGTCATTTGCTGCCATGTCACTTAAATTTTCCTGTCCTCCATTTTCTCATCTGTGAACAATGAGCTTGGTTTTTGATTTCGGAGGTCCCTGAAAATCCTGTGATACCATTTGCACCCCTCAGTGGATCGGTCTTATAACATCTCTGCCACGGTGGACTGAGCTCTGCCTGTGGCCAGGCCCTGTGCTCAGAGCGTCCCGTCTGTCACGGTCTCCCAGAAACATCTGGACAGTGGCAGGGTGGAGCACAGCTCGTGTGGAAGGCCCATTCCAGAGGCACTCGCTTGACCGCGATGCCAGCTGCCTCTACATCTGAGAGCAGGATATATTTTAAGGATTCAGGATTGGAATTCAGATAGTAATGTTGTGATATAGTAGCTTAAAAAAGTACCAATAATATGAAACAAAAGCAAAATCCACAGCTTTTTCATATTGCTGGGTATACTTAGAAATTTTATTGTGTGATAAATCCATGCAATACTCTGGCTGAAGCTGCGAAAAAAGTCACTTAGAAAGTGCTAGACTCAGAAAAGACAGAACATGGAAAACTGCCCTTATTAAAGCCAGAACTCCCAGGGTGGGCTCCCTCTCCCCTTGCCTGTGCAGACATAAATGGGTATGAGCTTCCAGCAATCCACTCCTGGGAAGGGAATTGGGGAAAAATTCTAAATATGGACACAATTATAAGAAATAACCAAAATGTCCCCAAATCCGGGGCTGAATGAGGTATTGTGGCACCCACAACTCCTCAGATTGTCTTGGAAACTGCTAATTTTATGATGTGAAGTGGAAAAGACAAGCTAGAAAATGATCAGCAGACACAAGTTTGCAGAGTAAGTGAAAGGACACCTAGAAAAACGGCCGAGAAGGAAGTCATTAAAACCCTAACGGGGGTGGCGGAAGGAGATGGGAGAGAATTTCTTTTTCCTCTCTCTTCCTTGTCCTTTTCTGTGTTCTCCCAAGTTTCTTTCATGGAGTATACTTGATCTTTAAAATGAGGGGGGAAAAGTTAACATCCCCAGGAAGCGTCAGCCCCTCTCCACCAGAGTGCTCAATGTTCCCAGAGCCTGCAGCCTGAAATGAGGGACACTGGCTCCCCAGGCCGCCTAGTGGCCAGGAAGGTCCCCGAAGTGCCCACGGTCACTAGGGCCATCCTCAGCTTTGCATCCTGGGGGGACTTTCCACTCAGTGCAGAAATAGCTCTTGCATTTCTCTACCCGGCTTCTGTGGACAAGGGCTATGGAAACTTCCAGTGACTTAAGAAGGAGGGGAATCCCACGGATTTGGGAGTGGAGGAGAAGGGGCAGTCACAGGCTAGGCACTGGGAGGGTAGGTGCGGTCCTAATTTTATGGAAGGCTCAATGTTTGCTTTGTGAAGCAGCAACTCAGGAAGGGTCTAGTCTTCCACTTTTCACGCTGCTTCTTATCCTGCGTGATAGGAGTCGGATGGTCGTGCCTGACAGAGGGGTGTAGCCCCTCCCTCCGTATTCCCCCTTCTCTGTGAGTGCCAGGCACAGGCCCCTGCTGGGTGCTGAGGTTGGAGGTCCAGATGTCTGCCTCATGGGTCTGGCTCTACTGTTGCCCAGCTCTGGGGTCTTGGGCAAGTGCTGTTCCCTCTTTGAGCCTCAGTTTCTTATTCTGTGAAGGGCCCTGCCCACCCTTTTTGAATGCCTACCATATACCTGGCACCGTGCTAGGGACAGATGAGCTCCAACAGGTGCCTGTGGTTGACTTTGGGACATGAATTATCTTTATTGCAATTGCTTTTTACTTCTTTCTTGATGTCCAAAGGATGCTACCAGATGAGAGAACTACTGTTCTGCCAAGTTGTCGGGAACCCCCTTTCTATGTAAAAGTGTTGTATTTTCATTGTGGAAAACGTCTTAGCAAAGACAGAGAAAGAAGAGAGCAAACGCACTTATTTCTCCACTTCTCTAGGCGTGGTGGGCACAAAGGCACACAGAGGGGCTCTCACGGTGGGCTCCAGTGTTATCCCAGCGGGTGGACATCCTACAGAAAGACCCAGTCCACATTGGAAGTAGCCTGGAACTGGCCAAGGGACACAGAATCTGTGTCCTAGGGAAGGTCGTTGGCGGGCCTTTCGGGGGCAGTGTGGCCGCGCCCCCTGCGCAGCCGCCGCTCCGCGTGGGGGTTGCGGGAGGCCCACCATCAGGCGCACACTACGATTTATGTGGAAGGGTGTGTCTCACACGACTGTTGATAAAAGTCCTGCCCCCAAATAAAAGAAAAAAATCGGGAACAACCGAGATGTCCGGCTGGAGAAGCATTATTAGCATTTGTTCTGCTGCCACCCAGCCTCTCCTCTCTCTTTGTATGTGTGAAATTCGTCTCCACAAAATGGGGACAATGTTTTACAGTTGTTCTCATTACTACATAAATGTGTGAGTTTTCTCGGGCAGCTGTGCCACAGACTGGGTGGTTTAAACAGCCGAAATTATTGCCTCTCGATTCTGGAGGCTGGAAGTCCAAGGTGAAGGTGTCAGCAGGGCTGGTTCCTTCGAGGGCTGTGAGGGAGCGTCTGTGCCAGCCCCGTCCCGGCTGCTGGTGGTTCGCTGGCCGTCCGTAGTGCTGCTAGGCTTGGAGAAGCATCACCCCATCTCTGCCCCCGTCTCCACGGGGTGTTCTCTCTGTGCACATCTGTGTCCACGTCTCCCCTTTTTGTAGGAGTAGTAGCTGTATCGGATTAAAGCCCACCCCGATGACTTCATTTCAATTTGATAACCTCTAGAAAGACCCTGTCTCCAGTCAGGTCATATTCTGAGGACTAGGGTTAGGGTCTCAACACATGAATCTGGGGCAACATAATTTAATCATAACATATGTCAACAACATTTTTAATGTCATTGAAATGTTCTGACACTGTAGTTTTCAAAGGTTTTTGAGCTGGGGGGAAGCTTTCAGATAATGAAATTTTATGGAGCCCACGTGAAACCCCCTAAAGCAGGCTGAAGTTGGAGGAGGTGGCACCCAGTCTTCAGAGTGGTTTAGAGGAGGGCAGGGCTGACCACTGCGGGGGGCTGGTGTGTGTGTTTCTAATGGTGTCACATGGAAAAAGTTACAACTTGACTTAGGCCGTGGAGGATGAATAGGAGGTGGGGAGATATATTCTAGGCCACAGGAGGCTCCAGAGAGTGCAGCAAACCCAGGAGTCAAGGCAGGAAAAATATGTCACTCAGTGCCTACCTGTGTCTTGCTCTGTCCAAAGCAGCCCTACGAGGTAGGTATTATTATTTCCCTCACTTTTCAGGTGCGGGGGAAACTGAAGCCCAGAGAGTACAAGTCACCTGCCCCAGGACACACAGCTAACAAGTGGGAGAGTCAAGATTCAGACTCAGACAATCCGAGGCCAGAGCTGGCCCTTGGGAACACTCCATTCCACTCCACAGCCATTCTGAGGTTCTAGAATGTGAACTTCCGCCAGTGGGGTGTAGATGTGTGTAGTGTCTCTCTATAGTGAGCATCAACAAAATATTTGGTTTTCTGCTTCTTTGTTTCAGGTTGTTTTGTGTGTCCCCCTTTCATTTTAACTCAGTTCTGGGCACTCCAGTCTCTGTGTTCAGGTGAGGACAACAGAAGCCACTCTGTCTAGCTACTTTAAATAGAAGGACATAACACAGGGAAGCGGTGCCCGTGGTGGGAGGTGGAGGGTAGGATTGACCCCCCCAGAGCAACACCCCAGAACCGGCCTCCTGGGAGCTGCCACCTCTAGCACCCCGGGAGTTTTAAAATGGTTTTGAGCCGGGCTGGAACCCTTTCAAATAACGAAAGGCTGTCCCAGAGCTGGCTCCGGCCTCAGCTGCAGGCCAGGGAGGAGAAGGCTGTGGTCCAGAGTGCCCCGTCCAGCAGGCCTGCACCGACAGACGGCGCCTTGCCCCACCACCTGGCTCCATTTGTGTCCCAGTCAAGCCTGTGTGGCTGAGTGATTCACGAATTAAATGAATGACGGAACCCAAGCAACACGCAGGTCCCAGCCCCAGTGGTGCCGGGAAGTGTCTTTTCTGGCTCTCTAGTCTCTGCAGTCCGGGGTAGGCACAGTTGGTCCCCCCTGGGGTCATCTCCTGGGGGCTGAGAGAGCATGGATAGGTGGGGAAGTCTCTCTCAGGCACTGCCATCTGGAGTGTTTGAGCAGCTCACACCTCCTGATTTTCCAGAGACTTGGAGGGGGTCCCACTTAGCACGTTGCCTCCCCGGGTGTCAGACAGCTCTTCAGGAACCGTATCAGGTGCGATGCAATCAGGGCTCCGCAGATCAGAGCCCTGTGAGTTTCCCGAATCCCAGCAAAGACACAGGAGCAGCGCCGTCCTGGACAGGGCACCGGCAGCACGAGCGTCTTCCAGCCGCTGTGCTCAGCAGGCCTGGGCGAGCCCCGGCACTGAGGAGACAGCGCTGGGCCCAGCGCCGATCCTGTCAGGGCACCAAGTGGGAGGCCCTTAAGGCGAAGTGACAGGCAGCTCCTGAAAATGGGGGGCACCGAGTGCAGTTTGAGTCGTGGAGCAGAGGAGGCCTGGAGGGGGGAGGCTGCAGAGTCAAACAGGCCTGGGCGGAATCTTGGCTTCAGCATCACCTCCCTGAGCCTCAGTTTCCTCATCTGTAGAGTGGGGTAGTTGGTCAAATTCCATGAACTTGTCACTATTTAAATGCTGGGTATACGGTGGGTAGCTCAGTCACCAGGAGCTGCTGTTTGCTTGCTGTGTGCCGTTCTTGAGGGCTTTTGTGTACAGCCAGGGCCCACTGCCAGGGGTCATGGCCAGTCAGCCGGAGTGGAGCGGGGGAGGGTCTCACGGATTTACTTACTTTCTCTGGGTAGGCCATTTCTTGGAACTCTGGAGTCTTTGCCTTATTTGGTTCTTGCCTAGTGCTAAACACCATCAAAAATAAGAAAAGCAGGAAAGCAAAGGATAACCGAGTCAGGGGCGAGTGGCAGCCGTCTCTGGCTGTGGCTGTGGGCAGGCACCTGGCTGCTTGCTGCCTTCATTGTCTCAGACACAAAATGTGGCGGGGAGTTCTCCCTCTCTGACCGTGAGAGGGTATGCAGATTGCCCCGGCTGACACCTAGTGCGCTCGCAAAGGTCCCTAATCGCCCTGCTTTGCTTCTGTCAGTCCTGCTCCCAGAGGGAGAGGGTGCCACTGGGGCTTTTCAGAAGTGCTTGAATATTTTCATGGTTATTTGGGTTTGAGCAGACTGAAATACAGAGTCACAGATACCTGCATTTGGATGCCAGGCGCTTGGGTACGTGTCGAAGGGACGGTTCATTCACTACTTATTTTGACTCCTCCCACCGTTTCTTAAGCCCCCGATACCAGCCTCTGCTACGGTGTTAGGTGGCTGTTAGAAAATGGTAGTAAGTTCTGCGTGAGCCAGCCTTTCTTGGGTGGTGGGGTTTGCAGAGGAGCCAGTGGGATGGGCTTTAGAAGGTCTGGGTTCAAGTCTAGGGTGGCCATGGCTCTCAGAGCCTCTGTCTTCTCATATGTAAAATGGGGCACTAAACAACTTCCCCAGGGGTTGTGATGGTTGATACTGTGATATTCGGGGGACTAGATTACATTAATCTGCTAAATGCTGCGTGCATGATGGCTTTTTATTAAGGATGAGCCAGGCTGGGCCTGGGAGTGCCCATCCTGGAGGGGGTGGGCTCAAGGAGCATCTCATTTGTGCCAGTCTGTGGGGGCAGCCATAGCAAGCTTTCACAGATTGGGTGGCTTAAACAGAAACTTGCTCACGATTCTGGGGGCTATGGTTCTGGAGGCTAGAAATCCGAGATCAAGGTGTCGGCAGGGTTGGTTCCTTCTGAGGTCTTTCTCCTTGGCTTTCAGACAGTTGCCTTCTCCCTGTGTCCTCACCTAGTCTCCCTTCTGTGTGTTTCTCTGTCCTAATCTTTTCTTATAAGGACGCAGATTGGATCAGGGCCCATCCTAATGGCCCCATTTTACCTAAATTACCTCTGTAAAGACCCTGTCTCCAAATGCATTCACATTCTGAGCTGCTAGGGTAAGGCCTTCAACATGGGAATTTGGGGGGGTCACAACTCTTGGGAGTTTGCAGCAAACACAGACCTGGCCATCGTGGGGTGCTTGGTCTGGTGGGGGAGATGGACACCGCCAACACAGTGTGCTCAGCGCCGTGGGAAAGGCAAACTCAGGGGACTGTGGATGTGCAGAGGAAGCCCCTACCCGGCCTGCAGACGGGAAGTGGTGTCAGGGAAAGTGTTCCAGAGGAGGCGATGCCCAAACTGAATTTTGAAGAGGATGGGTAGGTGGAAGAGACGGGAGAGGCGTTTCAGGAAAAGAGCATCAGTCAGGTCTGGTGAGGCCGAGCTGCAGTAACAAAGGAACCCCTACAGGTCAGTTTCAGCTCACACATGCTCTGGGGGCCCCCTCCAACGGCGACTCAGGAATCCAGCCCCCTCCACGGTCATCCCACTATCTCAATGTGCGGCTTCTAAGGTCTGTGCAGCCGGGGAGAGGAGAATAGTTAATTGCCTCAGCCCAGAAGTACACAGGCCGCTGCTGCTTGCACATCACTGGGCAGGTTTAGCCGTATGACCCCAGCCTACTGCAGGGAGGCTGGGAGATGCAGAGAATGCGCACACCATGGGCACACACTTGCAGAGGTGCGGGGGCCAGGAGGACACAGTGCTGATGGGAAACATTGTCCCAGAGCTTTTACCTCTGCCAGAAACTTGATAAAACAGTGATCCCCGCCACCCGCCCACAACCTGCCATTGAGCATTGACATCGTGGCTGGAAAACAGAGCCACAGAAGGAACAGAGTTTCGGAGAGTAAATGAATCTGCTTGTGTCATGCAGGGAAGGATTAATTTCTTTGAGAACTTTTTATTTGTTTTTTAGAGAATTGGGTTTAACATTGGCCTCATCTCTCTGTTGCCTCCCTCCCTCCCTACCTCTCAAAGTATAAATAATGTTATTTATAAATAGCATGTTATAGCTTTTTTCATGCGGAAGTGAAATGTTTATGTTTATGTGTCTTCTAAGCCTTACCAAGAGGTTGTGAGCAGAGTCACCGTCCCCTTTGTCAAGGGGACGCAGGCAGCGGCGGTGAGCAGGAGCGGAGGCCTGCTCGTAACGCATTCGGGAGCGCAGCTAACTTCAGCACTCTCACTGGCACGGGCTTTCTCTTTCTGGTTTTCGTTCAGGTTCTTTGTCATGATTTTTTGTGTTCTGTTGGGCCACATTATTTCATAATGTGCTCCTTGAGTATCGTTTTTATGATGAAAATTCTATTTTATTACATTTATTGCAAAGATCTTTTTTTAATTCAGAAGGGGTAGGGTTTCCTTTTTTAGTTGCAGTTTAGAGATTGTGTGAACAGTGAGAGATTAACAGTGGCTGGGAATTAATTTGTGCTTTCATTTTCCTTAATCGACTATGAACGTGCAGAAGTTGGCTGGCTTTGTGCATACTAGTCTTGAAATTCAGTGTTTGCTTGTACCACAGAGCACATAACAGGTGGGTCTTGTTTTTTGATCCACTCTGACAGTCTCTTTTTATTGGTGTATTTAGACCATTGACATTTAAAGTGATTATTGATAGAGTTTGATTAGTATCTACCATGTTCATGGCCATGTTCTATTTGTGGCCCGTATTCTGTGTTTCTGTTTTGTCTTCCACTCTTTTTCTGCCTTCCGTGGTTTTAATACGTTTCCATTTTCTCTCCTTTCTGAACATATCGATTGTATTTCCTCTGAAGCTTTTTTTAGTGGTCGCCCCACGTTTACAACTGATCCAAGCCTACTTTCAGAGGACAGCGTGTGGGTCCGTGTGCGGTGGCAATGCCTCCTGACCAAGCGCTCCGCCTCCTGCCCCTCCATTCACTGCACTGATCCGTAAGCTGTAACCATCAGATACATTGTTGCCGTTATTTTGAACAAACTGTTCTGTTAAATCAGTTAAGAATAAGAAAAATAAAAGAATTTATTTTATCTTCACTTTTTCCTTCTCTAAAGCTCTTCCTATCTTTATGTAGGTCTGAGTTTCTGACCTTTGTCTGACCTTCTCTCTGAAGAACTTCTTTTAACCTTTTTTCCAAGGCAGTTGTCTGTGACAAATTCTTTTGATTTTTGTTTATCTGAGAAAGACTTTATTTCTCCATCAGTTTTGAAGGATAATTTCACAGGATACAGAGTTCTAGGCTGGTGGGGTATTTTCCTCTCTCAACACTTTAAACATTTCACTTCTCTTCTTGCTTACGTGGCTTCTGAAGGGTCTGATGTAATTCTCATCCTTGCTTCCCTATGGAAGCACCTATGGGTGCTGTTTCCCTCTGGCTACTTTCAGGATTTTTTCAATCTCTACTTTCCTGCAGTTTGAACATGATATGCAAAGTGTAGATTTTTTGGCTTTTATCCTGCTTGGTGTTCTCTGAGCTTCCTGGACCCGTGGTTTGGTGTCTGACATTAATTTTGGGAAATTCTCAGATGCTATAGCTTCAAATATTTCTTCAGTTCCTTTCCCTCTTTCCTCTCCTTCTGTTATTCCCGTTACACGTGTTTATGTCCTTTGTGGTTGTCCTACGCTCCTGGGATATTCCATTTCATTTTCAGTCTTTCTTTTCCTTTGGTTTCAGTTAGGGCGTGCTCTGTTGGCACCGCTTTCAGCTTGCTGATGCTTTTCTCAGCTGTGTTCAGTCTCCTAATGAGTCCATCGAAGGCATTCTTCATTTCTGCCACACTGGTTTTGATTTCTAGCGTTTATTTTTATTTTTTTAGAATCTCCATCTCTGCTCGCATTACCCATCTGGTTTTGCATGTTGTTTGCTTTTTCAATTAGAGCCCTTAGCATGTTAATCATAGTTATTTTAAAGTTCCAGTCTGATCATTCCAATGTTTCTGCCATATCTGAGTGTGGTTCTGACATTTGCTCTGTCTCTTCAAACTGTGTTTTTTGCCTTTTAGTATGCCTTGTAATTTTTTTGTTGGAAGCTGGACGTAAAGGAACCTCAACTGGTTCCTGCGGAGGTTTCTGCTCTGGTAAGCTGTGATTCTCTGTATCTGCCTGTGTGCCTCTCCAAATTTTGGAGCAGCAGTTTGCCCTACAACCTTGCTTCTCTGATGGATCTAGGAAAAGTCCTTGATTCGTGTTTTGTTTAACTTACCCTGTGTGTATGGGAATCATGGCTTCTGAGCTCCTCACATGATGGGGCAGAAACTAAAAGTTTATTTAATTCTTTCTGTGTCCTCCCCACGCCCCACTTCATTGGGCAGGACTTTGCCAAAGTGGCATGGGGCAGGTAACTTTGTTGCCCTGATTGGAGGTTTCTGTTTGCTTTGGGGCTGGGCTCTGTGGATTTCTGGCCATGAGGCCTGTGTTCCAGACCCTGCCCAGTTTAGAGGGGCCTCCTCTCCCTGACCTTGGCTGCACTTCACTTCTTGGGAACATGTCAGGATGGATGTGTTAGGACCAGGAGGAGGAGGCTGTCCAAGGCAGTGTCCCCACGGTACTTAGTGGTTGCTGTGTCATCTGTCCCCTCCACGTGGTCCTGAGCTTCAGAGGAGCATGTGCTGGGTCTGTGAGTGGGGAATAATGACAGGCGATGATGCCAGGTGAGGCTGCCAGCAACAGGAAGGGGTATTTTGCCTCAAAATACTTTTCTAGGGACACAGGTAGTGGCCCATGGAGAAATCTCATTATAGCCCCTATGGCCGTGTTTACAATGCAAAGGAATGATTTCCTCCTGATCTGTACATGAAGATATTGAAAAGACCAGGAGATTGAGAAGAAGGCACTTTTGGCAAAAGCAGCTGTGGCATCCTGAGGGCAGGGCCTGGCAGGTCTTTCTCCGTATCCTGGTCCCCGTGCCCAGCATGGCACTTGGCGCACAGGAGGTGTGCCACAAATGTGCTGAACAAATGGTGGGGTGATGTTCAACCATTTGACGCCCCTCTGATCCCCTAAGGCCTGTAGCCTTATAGATTGGATAGATTTGACCACTCACGTGCCAACTCTTATCTAGTTGAACTTGGCTTTGATGTTATTGGGCGCTTGCCAGGTACTTTGCTTGGCACTAAGGACCCAAGGAAACAGGATGGTGTAGACAGAAGGAGTTGAGGATCCTGCAGGGCAGGCCATCAGGTGCACTCGAAGCTAGGGCGTGACGGCAAGGGCTTTCCCCGGAGGCTGTGGCCACAGCGGGCTGCTCTTGGTGTTGGTGTGGCCGCTGCGCTGGCTCTGCAGGGCTGCAGGTGGCTGATGTCTCTGTGGGAGGCGCCCTCTGGTGGCCGCAGTGGGTTTCCGGCAGGAGGAGGGGCAGGGAGACTTTGGAGGCTTCTGACGTTGGCCAGGTGGCAGATGGCAAGGCTGGGGGATGGGAGGGACCCCAGAGAGGATTTGGCAGGTAGAGGTGGGGCCGGGTGGTGCATGTGGGGAGGAGGCACGTGGCTGTCGTGTGTGCCCCCGGGCTGGGGTTTTGTCAGGTGGACAATGTGTCCATTCAGTTTTCTCTCCACTTGAAGAAGCACATTGAAGACCAGCCGGGTCTCCTGTTGTGGAGACAGATTTCCCAAGCCACGGGCTTGGACCCTGTGCCAGTGGAGTCCCCTTCGATCCCCTTCGCTCTGCTCCTCCCTCCTTGTCACTGTTGAGCTCATCCACTGCACGCAGCCTCTGGGCCCTATGTCCTGCCATCAGGAAAACACACCCACAGTAGCACTCACTGCCCCGTCCCCGTGGAGCACTCATAGTCCGGGAACTATGCCACCGTCAAAGATCCCCATTTCACAGATGAGGAAACCGAGGCCCTGAGTACTTGGAGAACTTAGCCCAGGTCACAGTGACCCACCTGGGATTTGAATCCACATCTGTCTGACTCTAACGCTTGGCCCTTTTCTAACTGCCTGACTGTGGTCGAGTTCCTGTCTTCGGCCTCAGTGTCCCCGTCCAGGAGGTGACGCTAGTGCTTGCGTCACAGCCTTTAGTGAGGTTTTCGCAAGGATTAATGAGCTTGTCCTGTGGCGGGTTAGTCGTGGTGCCTGATCAGTGGTGTGCGCTACCCAGAGAAGGGAGTTGGGAGGTGGGACTGGGACTTGCCATCCTTCGTGGCTCCTTTGTGTGGAAGGGGGGTGCGCTCATTCTGGTGGCTTCCGAGTGCCTGAGGGTTTCTTTTTGGCTTGAGATAAGCGCTTTATGGAGTGGGGCCTGCCCAAGTGGAGGCCAAGGGGGCTCTTGTCCTAGGATGGACTCTGGGGAGAGGCAGAGTGACCACGCGTGGGGCCGAGGGGTCGAGCAGGGGTCTCGCAGGACTGAAGCGGGGTGGCCCGTGGGGCCTCTAAGTCCCAAGTTCCCGGGTGTGTGGAGCCTGGGCCCTGCCCTCGCCTGCCTGCTGACCTTGTGGTCTTTGGGGTGCTTCTCTTCACAGTGGGGGGCCACGTTTCTGGCCACCTCAAAGCCTCCCAGGTCCTGTCCCAGCTGTTGTCCTGTGTGGGCCTCACCAGCATGCCAGTGAGGTCGCAGCTGCTACTGTCCCCACTAAGCCACTTGGCCAGGGCTCACAATCTGTGTCCAGCCACCCTGGCCTCTTCCCCCTCCCCTTGGCACTGGCCACCCCAGGGCACAGTCTCTGCCCTGTCTCCTCTGCCTACCCTCTTTCCTTCCAGAATAACCCGCCCTTCAGCAAGCCCAAGTGTGTGACTGTTTCACGTGTGTGGGACGTGTGGTGCTTGTGTCTCTGAGCCTCAGTTGCCTCATCTCTAAATTGGGAGAAGAGCCTTCGCCCTGTCTCCCCTTGCGGGGCTGGGGCGGGGTGGACGGGCTCGCCTGCGGGTGACGCGGGCTCCCTCAGAGCCGCTTCCTCGCAGAACGAGCACGTGCGGCCCGGCTCGCTGGGGACGCCCTGCTCGGGCCGCCGGCTCCGCGTGCGCTCGTGGGCGCCAGTGAGTGGCCGCGGCTCCGGCCCTCCGGGCTGGCTCGGCCCCGCAGGGCTCCGCGTCGCAGACGCCCCTGGACACTCGGGCTTCCCGTCCTCGTCGGAACTGCGGGGCTAGTGGGCTCGCTTGGGCGCATGTGGGTGTGTGTGTGTCGTGTGTGTTTCCGTGTGGTGTGTGTGGTATATATGGCATGTGTTTCTGTGTGGTGTGTGTGGGGTGTTTCTGTGTGGTGTGCGTGAGATCTGTGTGTGGTGTGTGTGTGGTGTGTGTTTCTGTGTGGTATGTGTGAGATCCGTGTATGGTGTGTGGTGTGTTTCTGTGTGGTGTGTGTGAGATCTGTGTGGGGTGTGTGCGTGGTGTGTGTTTCTGTGTGATGTATGTGAGATCCGTGTGTGGTGTGTGGTGTGTTTCTGTGTGGTGTGCGTGAGATCTGCTTGGGGTGTGTGCATGGTGTGTGTTTCTGTGTGGTGTGTGTGGTATCAGTGTGTGGCATGCGTGGTGTGTGGGGACTTTAACACAGGCCACCGAGGCTGTAGGTGGAGCTGGGAGCAGTGGCCACCAGTGGCCTGAGTCCCAGTTTGGGACTGACTGGGGCTCTGTCTGCAGGGCTGCTCGGGGGTCCTGGGTGAGGGGTCAGCCAGCCCAAGCCCCAGCTGCTGTGGTGATGATTGATGTCATGAGCCAGGAAAGTGGGGGCCGAGGGCACCTCAGGGAGCTGGGGCTGTGGCCTGTGGTGCCCACATGGGGTGGCGGCTGCCCCATGGCCTCTGAAGTGCCAGATGAGCTCTGCTGACCACAGTGGGGTGGGGAGAGGCAGGTTCTCCTTTCCCCGCTGGGCTGCCACTCCCTATGTGACCAGGCAGGCCCCTGACCTGCCTGGGCCTCAGTTTTCTCATTTGTAAAATGGGTCTGTCCGCTGCGGCTATCCCAGCCCTGCTGGCCTCGAGTCCTGGAGACAGACGGTCGGGGATGGTGGCCCAGAGTCATCCCTGTGAGGCCTGGCCCCATGGATACCCTGACCTTGCCTGCAGGGCAGAGAGGGCTGCTCACAGGAGGTGTGGCCTGGGCCGAGTGCTGGGGACAGTTAGGAGGGGGTCCGAGGGGGCCCTGTGAAGCAGGGACAGGCACATGCAGAGCCCTGTGGCGGACAGCAGGCGTGCCACGGTGGCCCCCTCCAGGCTCAAGCTGGGCCATGGAGCAGGGCACAGTGCAGAGACCTGGAGCAGGGCACGGTGCAGAGGCCTGACAACTTGCAGGGGACAAAGGCTGTCAGCAGGGAACAGCGGGGAGGGTCACTCCCAGTGCCCCCAGACTGGATGGTGGTGTGCAGGCCTGGCAGGGGGCAGGCTCTGTGCCCTGGCAGGAAGGGGGTGAGGGCAGCTTAGCAGTGGCAGTAGGAGATGCCTTTGAGAACTGGTGAGAAGGGGATGAGACCTGGTGGCTGGACATTGAGGGTTGGGGAAACCCGGGGCCCACTTGAGGATTGAGCTGCCATACACAGAGCATGGAACAGGGTCCAGGGCACCAAGTGCTCCTAAACGTGCTGGTTAAGGTGCTGCTCTGTCATCATTTCTATCATCATGAGACCCGCCAGAGGCCAGGCGACGTGGCTGAAGCCTGTAATCCCAGCACTTTGGAAGGCCGAGGTGGGAGGATCATTTGAGGCCAAGAGTTCAAGACCAGCCTGGGCAACATAGTGAGACCTGGTCTTTACAAAAAATTAAGAAACATTAGCCAGGCGCGGTGGTGCGTGCCTGTAGTCCCAGCTGCTCATGAGGTTGAGGTAGGAGGATCGCTTGAGCCCAGGAGTTCAAGGAGGCTGCAGGGAGGTATGATGATGCCTCTCTACTCCAGCCTGGTGACAAAGCAAGACCTTGTCTCTAAAAAATAATAATAGTAATAATAAGAAAAACCTGTTAGCCCTGACCTCCTGGAGTCTGTGATGGGACGCAGGGGCCCGGGCTGCCAGGCTGTGGGTGGCTTGCTGGGGCCTTCTCTTGGATTAGCCCCACTCCCACTCAGTGCTGTCTGCACGGCCCACACCCACTTTAGGGATGGAAAATCCCAGGTGAAGAGAGCACAGTCGTGGCCATGTGCAGATTCGTGGCAGGGCTGGGGCAAGTGACCGAGCCTCCTGCTCCTCATTCCGGGTCCTTTGTATAGCATTTTACCCTCAAGCCCAGAGTATGCGTTAGGAAAACCTAGTTTAGTTGACTCTATTTATGATGCTTTATGCAAATTTTATTTACTCCATGTCCCCTTACTTTTTTGCACGAGTATAAGAAGAGACGGCGACAGTAAGCGCTTTGTTAATTTCCCGTAACTGGAGAATGAGATCTCCTAAGAAAGTTATTAATAATATTCTAGACCTCTTAGACTTTTTCTTTTTAAGTACTAAAGGACGTAGTATTTTAATCTCTCTTTTCAGAGTGGTGGTGTGATGGAAAACCTTTGCTTTCTAGAAAACCTTTGTTCTCTTTATGTTTTCCTGCCTGTGCATTTGCCTCTTATACAACACTGTCTTCCAATTTCCTGTGTCCCTTCTGCCCTGGACTGGGAGAACAGACAGCTCAGCTACTAGGCTTGTGTGCAAACCGTGAGCAAGTAGGCTCTGAGGCGGGGACTGGGACTCATCCACGGTGGCTTTGGGTGGGGTGTTTGGTCCCTCCAGAAGCCATTCCTCCTCGCCCAGTGGCCAGAGCTCTATTCCATGGGACTGTACATCTTCCAGATAAGTGAGCCTTTTGGGGGAGGAAGTTGAAAATTAGTAGCATTAAAGTGAGGATTGAAGGGGAAGCGGGATTCAGAATGGAGCAAACTTCAAGCATATGAAGAGGCAGAAAATGGGAGCCTTTTGCATTTGCTAAATTCTTATAGTATCAACAAGTAACATCCTTTGTCTAAAGGATTTTGTAGTTTGCACATCATTGTAGTTATAAATTGTTAACTCAGTTACTGAGTGCTTGTTAGGGTCTGGGCCTTGTTCTGAGCACTTTAAAAGTATGAAGTAAAAATTATAAAAAAATAAAAAATAAAAAAAATAAAAGCATGAAATCATTTCATACCCACAACAACCTCATGGGGAAGGAATTATTATCATTTTCACATGGAGAACCTGAGGCATAGAGAGGTAACGTCTCTTGTATGAGGTCACACAGCTGATGGGTGGCAGAGATGAGACCCCCCCCCCTGCTGCTACACCCCCCCCCCAACTCTGGCTCCTGAGCCTGGCCCTACCGCTGCACCCTCCCACTGACCTCCACACCCTGGAGCTGGGTCCTGCTCTCCCAACCTTGCAGTTGAGGAAACTAAGGCTCAGAGATAAGAAATGAAATCTCCCACGTCCCAGAGCAAGCGCTTGCTTGTGTGGGACTTGAATTCAGGTCAGCGGCTGCTCCAATCTGACTTCCATTTATATCACACAGTGTTGTTTTTCTTATAAGGCCTCTGCCATTCCTTGGGTTTTGGCACAGTCTTTTAAAAACAAGAATCTTTTATTTTTTTCATGCTAATTATGCAATACAGAGTCTTTGTAGATACTTTGGGAAACACATCTAGGTAAAAATCAAATCAAAACACAATGAAAAAACCCAAGTACCCCTATGCCCTTCAAGGATATCTACTCTTAATAGATTATAAATATTTGTCTAGGCTAAATGCCCACACTTACACACAAGCCTACCCACACGTGTGCATATAGGCAGTATATATTACATATTACATGCAAGATATATACATATATACTTCAGTATATTGTATATGCTATTGTGTAAGTTGCTTTTTGCACTTAATATATGACAAACAGAGTTTGCAAGTTGATGGCCACATGCCAAATCTGGTCCACAGATGGATTTTGTTTGGGCTGCACAATGCTTAAAAGAAAAAAAAAGTTTTTTTGAATTAGTGCCTAACATACAAATTGGGAGATTTCACATAAAAATCAATTTCTGCTTTCTCTGGCCGGAGCTGTGTCATGGTCACCTGAGTAGGTGGCACATGCCGAGCACTCACCTCAGTCCCCGGTCACTCGCTCACTGACGCGTCTGTCAGGCCGGGGTACATGCGCCTCCACTGCATGCATGAGGGGAGTCATTAGCACAGTTTTACAGTGCAAGGAACTTCCTCTGGCTGGGCATTTAGGTTGCTTCCCGCGCTTGCTCTCTGGGTGCCTGGCATCGTTCTTTGGAAGGTGTGGAAAGAGGAGGGAAGAGAGTATTGGCCTCCAGATGGTCATGTCATTCTGGGCCTGAGTGCTGGGGACCATTTCCCCCACTCTGCTCCTTACGCAGCCAACTTTCAGTAGAGTCACAGGCAAAATCCCGGGTCAAACTATGGACGTTACTAGCCAATCAGGCAGAATGTGCCAACTGGGGTGGTGATGATGATGATGAAGAAGCTGACATATTTTGAACATTGCCATGTGCCAGGAACTGTGCCAAGAACTTTACAAACATTAAGTCATTTAATCCTCCAGCAACTCTCTGGAGTGGAGACTCTGACGGCCCTGTCTCAGGGATGTGGGAAGGGGCCGCTGAAAACCCATGGGAGGAGTCAGTGCTGGCCTGGGGTGTGAGCTTCACTCTGCTAGTTCAGTTCCGCTCAAAAGGAACTGAGTACCATCTCCTTCATTATTTTTATTGATTGCACAAACAGCATTACAACAATCATGGGATTCAAAATGAAACTTAAAAGTTGCCAGATGTGAGCTAAGGAAAAGCACCATTCCCCGTCTCTTCGGGCTCTGCACAGCAGGCTGTGCAGCTGCCGCCGCTCAGCTTTCTTCCCCACCTTTGCCCGGGCTGCTGCCTGGTTCATGATGGGCCCTCCCCCAGCCGTCCCCGGCTTTTGGGCCCTTCCGTTGTTCGGGTTTCCCACTGCTGTCAACAATTCAAATTATACCACACTCAGCATCTTTAGGTATATGACTTTTTCCTTTTGGGAATTATTTGCTTAGAATAAATTCCCAAGAAGCATATTACTGGGCCCAGGGTAGGGGTACTTTTGTAGCTTTTTAAGTTGACACAATCTATTTGCAGATATTTAAACCAAAGGCATATACTTACTCAGAGATTTTTTTTAAGGGCCAGTTAAGTAATGAATGTTTGTTTAAAAAAAATGGGGCTAAATTCTTTAGGATAAACTGTTTACTGCTCACAGAAAGGACTCAACTCTGTCAATCTGCCTCCTTCGTATCCTGGCGTCTCCACATAATTTTTGGTGAAATGAGCAGGTGGCATTGCAAAGAAGTCTTCTTGGCAATGGACAGGAATTTCTGCTTTTCAGATGTTATTATCTGGATTTGAGTTGTCTTGCAGGAGCTAATTTTCTTTCTGTACCTGTGTTTTGCCAACGCTGTTATAAGAATATCAGGCCACAGAGGGATGGAGGTAGAACACCTGAGTTGGAAATCCCATTGCAACCACCCAATAACTGAATAATCTCGGGCAACTCACTTCAGCTTTCTGAGCCTCACTTTTTTCATCTGTAAGTTGGAGGCAAAGGTGCCTTCCAATCTTACCTCCTAAGCTGTGAATTGTGACTGCAGAGGGATGTGAAGCTGCTCTGCTGGGAGGGGAGGCATCACCTTTTCTTACTGATACTACACACACACACGTGAAAGAGGCAGGGCTTGCTCAGACTCGTGTTCTGAGAAGCTGATTATCTTAAGGCCTTGAACAAAGTGCTGAGTGTGTCCCAGGAGTGTCTTTTCCTTCATGCCCTGTATATTAATTTCCTGTGACTGCCATAAAGAGTGACCACAAACTAGGTGGTAAATAGAAATTTACTCTTACAGTTCTGGAGGCCAGAAGTCCAAGATCAAGGTGTTGGCCATGTTGCATTCCTTTAAAGGGCGCTAAGGGAGAATCTGTCTTTGCCTCTCCCGCATCTGGTGGCTGTCGGCAATCCTGGGCTTGCTTGGTTTGTGGCTGCATCACTCCAGCCTCTGTCTTTTCATGGCCCTTCTCTTCTGTGTGTCTTCTCCTCTGGGTGTGTCTTATAGGGACATTTGTCATTGGATTTAGGGTCCACTCTACTCCAGGACGACCCCTTCTTGAGATCTTTAACTTAATTATATCTTCAAAGATGCTCTTTCCAAAGAAGGGCACGTCTTCAGGTTGCGGGGAGTAGGATGTGAACTTACCTTTTCGGCGGCCACCATTCAGCGCATTGCAGTCATCATCAGCCAGAAGCCGACCTGTGTTGCTGGGGACATGCTGCCCAACCAAGGCTCTGCCCTTGCTTCCCTTAGCCTAGGTCCAGGTTCTGAACACTTCCGTTTGCTTCTAGAACTTTGTCACCATGAAGCTTTACTTTAATGAGGGGAGGAAGTTTTATAGCAAACCTGAGAAGGCCAGACAAGGCCCCGGAACCCAGTGCATTGGCAGATGTTGTTGGTGGGTGTTGTGGAAGGCTCTGGAGTCAGGCTGGGAGTGAACTGGGGTCAAGCCAGTTCATGCAGTTCTCTGGCATGTAGTTCTTCTTGGCAAATGTCCACCTCCATCGAACCCATCCTGCTGCCTCTGCCACCAAAACATCTCTCCAGTCCTCCCTCGCTGGACAGCGCCTGGCCCACCTGTGGGCATAGCCTCCGTCTCACTTATCTTTGTGTCAGCCACCCGCGTGCCCTTCAAACAACAGGATGACAGTCACGATGTGTATGCAGTGCTGCTGTGTGCCCCGCAGGGACACATTCATCCTCACCATCGCCTTTGGGGTGCAGCTATCCTTCTGCAACTTAGAGGTGCAGAAGTCCAAGTCAGATCCCACTAATGGCTCCGCAGCATGGGAAGAGTGGGACTTAAACTCCATCCAAGGCCAGCTTCACGGGGGCACGGCCTGTGCAGTCCTACAGCGCCTGCGCTCAGAGGGCCTTGCTCTTGGTGTAATGCTCTGCTGTTGCCATCATGAAAGTCTTGATAATTTTGAACAAGGAGCCTCACGTTTTCATTTTGCACTGGGCTTCAAATTGCGTAGTTGGTCTCGACTCTGTGCATAGTCTAGAACTCCTAGGGGGTCTGGCAGTGACTTTTGTGACATTTCATAGAGGTGTGTCACGATGCCGTGTTTGCTCCTTCTTTCCAGCACCCATCACAATCCGTAATTATTTTGTATATTTGTATCCATAGTTGTCCCCCCAACTAGGAGATTCTATGGTAGCTGGGACCTCATCTGTTCTCCGTTGCACCCCGGGGCTAGCAGTGGCCAGGTGCTCAGCATTACTTCTGGAAAGAGTGTTCTCAGCTCTGCCTAAGCACTCACATCTTCACCTTGCCTTGCTAAGCCTGTGTTGTGCTCCTTTGTAGACAGTGGGCTGTGCCGTCTCCTGCTCAGGGGGCAGTGGGCCCTAAATGAAAAGCCCTGGGCACAGTGGCACCAAGCTCATCTCAGGTAGGAGAGTGACCTATCGTTGCTCCCTCGGATGAGGCCTTTGTGGAGCTGATTACAGAGATGCCGAGTGACACCGTGAGCCTCAGGCTGGCCTGGGAACCAGTGTCTGTGGCAGAGGCCGGCTGCCTGAGCCCCGAGCTTGACTTGGCCCTGCACTTTGGGCCCCCTCCCCTCTTGCATCCTGTTCATCTCAACAATTACTGAGGCCCCGTCCTGGCAAACGCTGGGAATGGGGTGCTGAGAGCACTAGGTTTGGTGTCAGCTAATGGAGATTTATTCGTCTTGGAAACCTGTCAAGCTTGGACTTTAGGCTGGGCATGGGGCGGAGCAGGCAGAGGTGGAAGTCGAGGTCCTGCCCCGCGGAGCTGGCAGGTGAGCAGACACAGACAGCTGTGCTGTGAGGCCAGGAGAGGCCGTTCCTTCCCAGGTGGTCCTAGAGCCAGGGCAGCCAAAGCTTGCCGTCGTGCCTGGTGGGCCAGTGGCCTGTGCCAGGCTGTCGGCAGGACCACTCCTGGGATGTGGTCTATGTGCTTTCTCTTCAGCGTGTTCTGGTGTTCTTCCCAATGTTCTCTGAAACTTGCTTGCATTTCTTTAAAACAGAAACTGCATCCTTGCTCTCAAAAGCAGTAATTTCTAGATAATTTCTATTTGGATAAATCGAAATAGAAAATTGGATTTTTCTAGAAGAGTATAAAGAAGAAAAGAGAAATCACCAGTATGCGCAGCCACCACTGTGGGCAGCATCGTGGAGTGTGGCTGTGGAATCCTGTCCACCATGTCCCCAGGGCGCAGGCCTGGCACCTGGCAGGTGCTCAGTAGATATTTGTGACTGAAAATTGAGATCATAGCTTGTATTTGGCTGTTTCTTCTGCCTTTTCCACTCTTTGCAACACTAATCTTTTCCCTTGTGCAGTCTGTGTCAGGGTTTTGACAAATTTACCTAACGGTCCCTTATGCCGAGCGTTGTGTTGTTGGGATGAACATCCAAGTGTTTCTTTCAGGACCGTACCTCTGGTTAGTTCCATAGTGAGCATTCCTAGAGTGGCCACAGGGTGGACTAAGAAGGAGCTGACTTCCTTTTTTAGGTGTTGTATCTGAGGAGTGCTTCCTGCTCGTCAGGAAGGATGCCCGTCAGAGCGGAGATCGGCTTCTGAGAACTGCTGTGGTTATCGAAGTGGGCAGGTCAGAGGAGGTAAGGAATGAATTATGTATTGGCTCTAATAGGTGAAATCAAAGCAACTGAAGACAGAATGTACCTTTCTGGAATCGATCAGGGAGAATGTCGATTGTCCTGAATAATCTTCATGGTGCACCGGGAAACACTGCTCTCCCCTGCTCAAGTGGAAGGTAACTGGCCTCCATCGTTGCCTTCCAGATTTCTGGTTTGGACAGACAGCCCAGTGCCCCAGAGCTAGCAGGTCACGCTCGACTTCAGTTCACGGCCACTGAGTGTCTACAGCTCACCAGATGCACTGGCATCGATGGGACCTCGCTCAGATCCTTCTCTGGCGCCCCGCCTGGTACTTCCCGTGTCTGCCCCAGTGCTCCCCACTCCTGCCCTCCAGCTGAGGTCGTGCTGGCTCCACGTGGCTGACTCCAGTGTCCAGTCCTCAGCCAGCCCTCTGAGGAGCGGCCCACCGGCGACTCCTTCCTGCTATCTTCTCTCAGCTGCCCTGGTTCTCCCTTTTCTCCTTTTATCTACAGGCTTCCTGTTTATGGTCTTCCTTGCCACCTTCATCTCTTCTGCCTACCCTTTTGAGGTTGGCATTCCTTTCCACCATGCCAGAATGTTCTCTTGTTCTCATGTCGCATTCTGCCCTTAGGGGATCTCATTGTAGCACCACCACTTACCAGCTTACACACCCTCCCCTGCTCTAATTCCCTCATCTCTAAATGGGCTTAGTAACTATACCCCTTTGCAGGTGTTCCAAGGATTGTAGGTAGAATTCTCAGCTCCTGTCATAGGACTGGACACATCCTAGGTGCCCCATGACTCTCCTGTCGTCACTCATTCATCCATTCACTCCGTTAGCAAATCCTCATGGGACGCCTCTTACATGCTGGCATCTCTTCTAGGCACAGAGGATACAGGATGGAAGGAAACAGACCCAGGCCCTAATGTGGGGAAACTGGATAAGAGCTAAGTAAATATGTAGTTTGTCACATGGAAACAACAGTAGGGCCTGGTGAGGGAGAGGGAGAGCAGAGATGGCTTCCAGAGGCCGTGCCGAGTGGCGCTGGGCTCCTGCACAGCTGGGAGCTGGGACGTCTGGGTTCAGCCCCAGCTCCACCCACTTCAGCTGTGGACCTCGATCAGGTTCATACTATCTCCTCTCTCATCAGCTGTGTGGTATCACTAGCACTCAACTGATGTGTGCCTCAGTTTCCTCATCTGTAACACTGGGTGCCATCACCTACCTAGTAGTGGAGGGAACTGCTAACCTTTGTGAAGTCTAAAAGCTCGTTTCTCGAAGTCCTCAGGCCCTGCTCTGGAACTGAGAGTGTGGATGGAAAGCTCAGATTCCCTGGCCTAACACACTCCTCATGCTTCGGGCTCTGGGGTGAGGCCCAAGGATCTGCCTTTTGAAATAAGCACCCTAGGAGACTCGGGCTCTCTGACGATTGTGGACTGTGGTATACAGGCTGTTTAGGTGGTGTAGTCGCATCTTGACGCAGGCAGGACTGGCCCAAAGCTACTCAAGGTGTGGTCACCTGTGAGTACCACCTGGGAGCGTGTTAGAATGTAAATCAGATTCTCTGGGGGTGGGCCCAGGACTCTGCCCCTTAGCCTCTGAGTATTTCTCCTGCAGCCCCCGTTGGAGAAGTGCCTGGCGGTTTTGCGAGTGGCAGGGCATCCTCCAGCTCAGGCATGGACCAGGCCCAGGGGTGCCCTGGGCAAGGAGGATGCCAGCCCACCCCCTTCTCTCTCTGCTAACTCGGTTTCCCTCCTCCCCTCAGGATCCCAAGTGATGGTGGTTTACCCGGACGACGAGTGGAGCCCTGCACAACTGGTTAGCACGGCGGAGCTGGTGACCGCACCTGCTGGCTGGAGGGCGTGAACGGGCGTGAACTGCAGGCTCTCAACATCTTGACTCAAGAGGAAGCATGTCTAAGAAAGGCCGGAGCAAGGGCGAGAAGCCCGAGATGGAGACGGACCTGGTACAGATGGCCAACGAGGAGCTGCGGGCCAAGCTGACGAGCATTCAGATCGAGTTCCAGCAGGAAAAGGGCAAGGTGGGGGCTCGGCCTCTAGCTCGGCAGAGGGCTGGGCTGTGGACAGTGTGAGGACAGCATTGCCCCGGGTATGCGTGGAGGGCGGGTCCCAGGCTGGGGCAGAGGGTGGGCACTTAACCTCCGAGGGCCTCAGCCTGCCCTTCCCTGGACAGAGAGCACTGGGTGCAAATCCTGGCCCCACCAGCACCTGCTGTGACCTTGGACAAGCTACCGATGCCGCGTGCTTTAATCTCTCTTACCTGTGATTGGGCGTTGTTAAAAGAAAAACTTCTGACAAATTCAATTAAGCAGAGTTTCATAGAGCCGAGAACGATTCTCGGACTGGGCGGCCCTCAGGACCAGGACGAGTTTGGAGAAGCTGCAGTGGGCCACGTGGTCAGGCAGCACTGTGGACAGAAACGGGAAGTGAGGCACAGACAGCTTGATTGGTTACAGCTTGACCTTCACATCATTCGAACAGGTCTGAATAGCAGGTCGCCTGCGTCACTGAAGCAGCTCTGTGAGTGTCCGAGCCTCAGCTGTTGTCACGGAAGCGTACCCACGTCCGCTTTCAGTTAGTTTGCGCAAGGAGTTGAGTGGCAGTTCCCCACACAAGGACACATGCACTGAGTGCCCCTGCTGGGCGTGTGGTCTGGGCTCGTACACTGCTGAGTAAAGAGCAGGAATGGGGCCGTCTTGCTCTTGTAGGGCAGATTTGAGCTTTGGAGCCGGTCAGGACGAGCCTGGTGGGTGCCAGCATCCTCTGGGAGTCGAGTTAAAGCACAGCCACGGTGCACAGCCTGTCACGGTGGGAGGAGCCTGGGCCTTCTAGGCAGACCTGGCTTTGGACCTCAGGTGGGCCCATACCTAGCTTCATGATCTTGGGCAAGTGACTTGAAGTCTCTGTATGCATCTGACACATGGTGTAATAATAACTGTCCTGTATGAGATGGTTGTGAAGATCTGATGTAGTGGATACAAGAGAAAGCCCAGCTGGCGCCTGGTGCCCAGGCAGTGCCACAGCCCTCTTCATTGACGTGGCTCCGACTTCAGTGGGTTTGAGGGTTAAGTGAGCCAGGAGCTCCGGGCCCAGAGAAGAGCTGTCCATGCTGAGGACAGAAAGGGGACGGAGATTCGAGCTCGCTCCTGGGTGGCTTGAGCAGTTGAGGGTCTGGCCTGGTTGGGGAGGGTCAACCTGAAGCCCTGAAGGTGCCCTCCAGCCCCTGCTGTAGCACCTGGACTGATGGGAGGAGGCTGCTTGGGGAACTGCAGCAGGCGTCCCTGTCTCGTTGAGCTGGGATTCAGGCAGTAGCTGGAATGCTGGGTGGGGTCCAGCTCCAGGGTGGGGAGGGCGCTGGGACCTGGCCCTGGCTCCAACACAACTCAGGATGACTACAAGGACAGAGGCTGAGTTCCCAGCCTGGGGACTGGGCTTCTGGAATTTGGGGACAGATGTCTCTCCCTCCCTCCCCGGGCATTCAGGACTCCAGGCCTAGTGCAGTCAGCCTCTTCTAGCCACGGCTGCTGGTGACGGCAGCCTGTTCAGGTCAAGAGGCCAGGTCACTTCCCCGGGATCCTTCAGGGCTGGTAGTGAGTGGCTGGGGCTGCAGGGGGCTGGCAGGTCGGGTCTGGAAGTAGCAACAGCAGCTGCAGTGACGAGGGAAACTGCACACCCAAGTCTGACCACCAGGGCCCCATCCACCTACCTGCTTGAGGTCTTGGGGTAAGCCACGTACCCAGCCCTGCCTCAGCTTTCTCATCTGTTAGGGAGGACCTCTAAGGCACAAGGCATCTGCCTCCTGGTTTGTTTGAGGAATGAATGAGATGGTGACATGCAGGGCTTGGATGCTGCCTGTCATGCTCGCT
This sequence comes from Propithecus coquereli, assembly GCF_000956105.1. Taxonomy (NCBI): domain Eukaryota; kingdom Metazoa; phylum Chordata; class Mammalia; order Primates; family Indriidae; genus Propithecus; species Propithecus coquereli. The sequence goes on along the minus strand of NW_012155974.1, from coordinate 2,996 downwards.
CAGTGGTCACGGTGACATTTATGTGTCTTCTGTGCAGACAGCACCAGGTGCTTTAGAGGGTGTCATGACCCTTGCAGGGACCTGCGATGTCAGGGGTGGCCTCCCCCATGGTATAGGTGAGCAAGCTGTTAACAGGGAAAAACCCCCAAACTCTATAATTTAAGGAGGTTTATTCTGAACTGAGTGTGTGTGACTGATGGCCCAAGCATGTTTTCGACAGGTTCTGAGAAAATGGGCCTGCAGTAGCCAGGTTACAGTTTGGTTTTATACATTCATGGAGACAGGAATTACATGTAAGATCATAAGTCAAAATGTGGAAGGGTACACTGGTTTGGCCTGAAAAGGCAGGATGTCTCTAAGGGGTTGGGAGGTGCTTACAGGTTATAGGTGGGTTTAAAGATTCTTCGATTTGCAATTGGTTAGAGAAATGAAGCTTTGTCTAAAGGCTTGGAATGTTTTAAGCATGTCTATTAATCAGAGACAATCCACTGGGCATTTACCAAGACTCAAGTGACCTGTTAAGTGATGTGATGACCTGCAGGTGTGGGTTAGGCTTTGTCCTGCATGGCCTTAGGCCTGTTAATGATTTAGTGTCTTATTATTATAAAGAATATCCCTAAGGCGGGGGCACCGCAATGCCTATCTGACCTCCCTTCTTGTGGCCAACAGCCTAGCTTTAAGGTTTTTCTGGAGTCTCCTTGGCCAAGAGGGGTTCATGCAGTTGGCTAGTGGTTTAGGATATTATTTAGTTCACAAAGTGGAGGCTTGGCGAGGTGAGGGGATGTGCCCAGGTGTGGTAGCTTTCAGGGCTGCTGTGGCAAAGTCCCACAGACGGGGTGGCTTGAACAACAGACACTTGTTGTCTCACAGTCCTAGAGGCTGGAAGCCTGAGACCAGAGGTCTGCGGGGTTGGTTCCTTCTGAGGCCTGTCTTTGGCTTGCAGATGGCCCTCTTCTCCCTCTGTCTTCATGGCCATGTCCTGTGTGTGTCTGTGTCCATATCTGCTTTTCTTATAGGGACACCAGTCAGATTGGATCAGGGCCCCCCTAATGTCCCCATTTTACCTTAACTACCTCTTTAAAGCCTCTATCTTCAAATACAGTCACACTCTGAGGTCCTTGAGTTAGGACTTCAATGTATGAATTTCAGGGGACACAGGTCAGCCCAAAACACCAGGTCTGCACAGTGGGTGGTGGTGCTGGGTGGGAAGCCAGACCTGGGAGAGCCCCCGGCTGTGTCTCTGTGTCCCCAGGCTGCCTCCCTGCCACGGGATGGGTGGGGATTTGCACAGGGATGCATCTGGGCTGCTCACTTTCTCAGTCCAGCCACCCTCGTGGCCTCTTCAGGAGGCCTTTGTTCATCTGGCTGCCGGGAGAATTTCTCTTCTCCAGGGATTCAGCATGTGTTTATCGGCTGGGCTGAAAAGCGTAAGTGTAAACTTTACCACGACATTTAAGTGTTACTTTTATGTGATCTCATAACTGTCAATGCCGCATTTAAAGTGCCGTTATTTCAGCACAGCATCCCTGTGGAACACCGAAGGATGAAGGTCTGTGGTAACATGTCATTCGCTCATTCGGCAAGGCGCGTGCATGCTCGAGCCCGGGCTGGGCAACAGGTGTTTGGAAGTGACTGAGAAACAGCCCCCACTCTCAAGGATGGATGCGGAGATGCACAGGGAGCTGGCCGTACAGCAGCACTTGGCACATTGCATTGGAGAGTTTAGAAAACTATGGGGACAAGAGGGGCCTGCGAAGGCTTCATGGAAGCAGCTTTGGAGCTGGCACTCAGGGATCTTGCAGTCTGGAGAGGAAGCAAATGGTGCTTACACAGTCCCGTGTGTCCAGCAACACTCATGAGCATCCTGAGTGGGGCAGAGTCTCCGACTTGGCAAAGTCCACAGTCTGAGGGGTGTGGTTAGGGGGTGGTGGTCAGGACACAGGCCAGAGCAGGATCTAGTCGCTGTCCCCACTTACCAGCTGGAGATCCCTTCATCCTGCCCTCAGGGGCTGCCGGCCTCAGTGGTGGGGCGGGAGGGTTGGCATTTGGGTGGGATCTCAGTGGTGTGGAGAGGATTTTGCAGGGCTCTGGGAGTCCAGGGAGGTGGTGACCCAGGCAGGGCCATGGGAGGCTTCCTTCTCCTGTGGGAATACGGAGGAGGTAGAGGCAGGGGCGCCCTGGCAGTGGGACCAGTGTGCTCACCAGCCGGCTCTGACCGAGGACCAGCCTGGTGGGTGCCCCCAGCCTTGCAGCCTCCACCAGGTTCTTCATCCTTCCATGCTTTGCTCAGTCCACAGGTAGTTACTGAGCACCTACTGTGTGCCTCACTCTGTCCTACAAGCCTCGATGCTCTGGAGATCCAGGTCTCTCTCCTGGAGCTTGTATAGGCAACAAACACCATGAGATTAACACATGTATGTATCCAGTAGCCAGAAGTGCCAGGAACAAACTAAAACAGGAGAGGTGGGAGTAGTGGGAGTCGGGGCAACCCCTTAGGAAGGTGGTTGGCAGCAAAGGGCTCGGTGCAGGTGCCACGGAATGAGGATGAGGAGGCAGACCCTGGAGACCTGGCAGGGCGTTCCAGGCACAGGGCTCGGCGTGGGTGGCGGTGCCTGTGTGTCGGGGCCAAGGGAGGGAGAATGACCCGTCAGAGGTTGCTGTGGGTTAGTCCTGTGGGCCGGGGGAGGATTGGGCTTGTGTTTTGAATACTACAGAGCTCCTGGGAGTTTTATTTTGGTTTTCTTGTATATTTTTCTTTGGTATTTATTTAGTGAATCATTTATATCAGTATAGACTCATGGATATTTATTTTGTACTTGAGATTGTAATCCAGTACTACTTTGTGTATTTTGTTGTTCTGACTGTTCCAGCTTTGGCTGTTAGGGTCCCTTTCAGGTGGCTCCTGTGTCTCTTTGACCTGCCCCATCATGGTGGGTTGTTGCTGTTGTTTTAAGGAATGGGCTTATGTGATTGCAGAGGTGGGCAGACCGAGCTGT
>NW_012155973.1:5270-5688 GCF_000956105.1 Propithecus coquereli | reverse complement strand
GCTGAGGCAGGAGGATCGCTTGAGCCCAGGAGTTTGAGGTTGCTGTGAGCTAGGCTGATGCCATGGCACTCTAGCCTGGGCAACACAGTGAGACTGTGTCTCAAAAAAAAAAAAAAAAATGAAAGAAATAAAGCCATCTATGACCATGTAAAGCACTGTGGGAGCTATATTATAAACTATAGCAGTCGGCTGAGAAAGAGGAGTTTTAAGCAGTGCATTTAGATATGTTGGCTTGTTACTAGAAACATGCTTGAGCCCATTCTCCAATTCACCCCTGCATTTTTCAATTTAAAGATGGATTTTTATTGTTCATGGAAACAAATGATATCAAAATCACAAGGCATTTTCTCTGATTATTTCCATCTAAGGTTATGCAAACACCTAGTATTTATGATTTAGTACACAGTTCTTATTCTTA
>NW_012155973.1:2413-3025 GCF_000956105.1 Propithecus coquereli | reverse complement strand
TCAGCAAGGACTGTTGCAAAGGAACTTTACATTCATTATTGATTTAATTGTTAAACAACCTGGTGTGATGGATATAATTAGTCCCTTTTCATAGACGAATAAATTGAGGCTCAGTGAGATTAAGCTGCTCTCGTCCAAGATCACACGGCCAGTTTGTCGTAGGCACATGGCGCAACAAGCTTGTAACCGCTGCATGCAGTCTCTTTGTACTAGATGTTGTTTACTGTGCTATCTCATACAGTGAGACTTTAAAAATTCTTAGTAGCTATTGAGAGAACACTTTACCGCAAATAGTGAGTCTCATATTGGATTTTTCAAACACAACAAAAGTTTTAGGCAGCTGGACCTTTCATTGCTATTTCGAGTTACTTCTCTCCTCCCATCCGCCCCCACAGAATGCAGCATCCGCTTGGCATTTTATAACATTGTGGTCAAAGATGAAAGAAATAGGCTGGACGCGGTGGCTCACACCTGTGATCCTAGCACAGGGAGGCCAAGGCGGGAGGATTGTTTGAGTTCAGAAGTTCGAGACCAGCCTGAGCAAGAGCGAGACCCCATCTCTACTAAAATTAGAAAGAAATTAATTGGACAACTAAAAATATATAGAAAAAA
>NW_012155973.1:0-338 GCF_000956105.1 Propithecus coquereli | reverse complement strand
CCAGTTATTTGCTAGTAAACAGAAATATAATTGATTTTTATATATTGACCTTGTATTCTAAGACCTCGTACTAATTCACTTATTAGACCTTTTACCTTTTGTGCATTCATTTTGACGTCTCTGTAAAGAATTATGTCATTTGTGAATGAAGACAAATTTACTTCTTCCTCTCTATTTTTTAATTTCATGTGTTTAGGGAACATACTCTGTAAAATTTCAATATTTTAGAAATTTTGTGAGATATGTTTTATAGCTTAGCAAGTGATTCATGTTGGTGAACATTCCAGATGCACTTTAAACATGTTTTTCCATTGTCTTCTAGCATCTATTGTTTGTCA
>NW_012155972.1:8945-9387 GCF_000956105.1 Propithecus coquereli | reverse complement strand
GCATGGTGGTGCATGCCTTGTAGACCCAGCTACTCGGGAGGCTGAGGCAGAAGGATCGCTTGAGCCCAGGAGTTTGAGGTTGCTGTGAGCTAGGCCAATGCCACGGCACTCACTCTAGCCAGGGCAACAGAGTGAGACTCTGTCTCAAAAAAAAAAGACTTGCAGATTTAACCCAAATAGCTGATAATTTTTCCAGGGTTGATGTCAGTGTTTTGCACTCCAAATGACTCTGTGGATAGGAAAACTACCTGATAGGCTGGTAATATCCCTGAAGAAGAAAGAGAAGAAGGGATTTTGTGGGTAATCACTGTTACAAGAGAGCACAATAGGGACCCAGTGGACAGTTAAAAAATTATCTTAAATATCAGACAATAATTGATCTGATTGTTTAAGATCAGTCAAAAAAACTGATTTTTTAAAGAAAAATCTGAAACATATGTGT
>NW_012155972.1:3450-5455 GCF_000956105.1 Propithecus coquereli | reverse complement strand
AGTCTCGAGGGGGGAGCACAGGCAATAAATACCAAAAAGAAAAGATAAGTGGTATATTAGGTTGGAAGTGAGATGGGTCGCAGAGAGCAGGGTTGGTTACAATTTTAAGGTCAGTTGCGAACGTACCATTTGAGGAAAACCTGAAGGAAATGAGAAAAGCAGGAGAAATCAGGGGAGAGCTCGATTTTTTTAGCCAGTGGGTGGTGAATGTCAATCTCTTCGATATATGTACTGTTTTTCTACACTTAAGGAAGAGCAGGAGAGGGAAGTGCTCTTCTTCTAACTTGTAATATGTGATATTGTTTAGCAATCATGGAGAACCTCACTCTATAATCAGTCTTTCCAGTGAGCCCATATTCAGCCAGGTATGAATTCAGATTTTATTTTTTAGTTTCATCTGAATGCATAAAAGTGAATTTCTTATTTTAACACACTGACTGCCATGTGAGTTGTATTTAACTCAGGCTAGTTTTGAGCCCAGGGCTGCATGAAGCAAAACCCTGCAGTTGGTTCATGAAAATCTTACTTGTTGATGTTCTTATGGTTACAATTAATATTGACAATTTAATTCTAAAAACGTGGATTGCATTGCATGTAACTCATGCACAGAAAACAATAAAAAATAACAAATTAGAAAGGATCATTTTGTTTTAATAAAACACTGTGGCCCCAGGGAAAAAAAATTTTTCTAGTGTGGCAATGTGTTAAATGTGATTACCTCTAGAAATTAAATCCATAACAATAACTTCATTATGTGCTTACTATGTATAAAACTTTCTTATTTTTTTTCCTAATCCTAGAAGGAGATATTATCCTTACTTTAGAGATAAGAAAACAGATGGTCTGAGTTGATGAGTCACGCCCCAAGGTTAGAAATCTGTGTTAGTGATCCGGGCACGAAGTGAACTGGGCTCCCTTTGCAGCCAAAACCACAATCTTTTTACTAAGCCACTGCCACAGTTTGTGCTCAATGCATTATGTTGGATACCTGCAACCTCTAATTGCATTACAAGTTTACTTATAGACGAAACTAATTTCTTACTAGCATACTTTATACGGTACCAACAAAAAGATATCACCCAGATAACTAAATAATCATTTAATGGCAGCTTAATACTTACACCGAAGTAAAATTTCAGGATCCCAAAATAATCTTTACAATGAAACTTTTCATTAGTCTTTTTATCTACAACCTCTATCACGTTCTGCACATATGATTGCTTTCATTTATTGCATTCTACCTATGAGTTACAGATTGTGCTACACATTCTATATATAATATCACATTTCATCTTGACATTATTTTAGAGAAAAACCGGGGCCTATAAAAGGTTAAGTGTCATGATGAATGTTGAGTGCTAGGCCCTTGTTCAGAGCCCTAGAAACTTCTATGTTAGGAAGTACTTAAGGAACTCAGTCCAGGGAAGTTAAGGACTAGTCCATCAGAACATGGCGAACCTTAGGGATGCGCAAGGAGTGACGGATGTCTTAGATTATGAGAGTCAGGAAGTCAGTACAAAATACCAGTCCTGGCTCTAGAAAGATGATCCAGGAACCAGTCATATTGCATATCAGTACCCATTTGCCATTTCTGGCTGCCGAACATCCAGTAAGGGACCTGGGCTATCTAGGTGACATATCTACATAAATCTATCCTTGCTGGGAGGCGGGGGCCAAAGACCACTCTCTCAGGGTCTGAGATGACTCAGAGTGCCCCAGGTCATCACAAGCAGCAGGGAAACTAAATCAAAAAAAGGAGACTGGCCAAGCACGTTGGCTTACTCCTATAATCCTAGCACTCTGGAAGGTTGAGGTGGGAGGATCACTTGAGGTCAGGAGTTTGAGATCAGCCTGATCAAGAGCAAGACCTTGTCTCTACTAAAAATAGAAAAAATTAGCCGGGTGTCGTGGCACACGCCTCTAGTTCCAATTATTCGGGAGGCTGAGGCAGGAGGATCGCCTGAGCCAAGGAGTTTGAGGTTGCTGTGAGCTAGGCTGACGCCAC
>NW_012155972.1:0-386 GCF_000956105.1 Propithecus coquereli | reverse complement strand
AAATCATAGATTTCCTCAGCTTTAACTCCCTCCACCTCAAAATTTATGTCTTGGACTAATTCTACTCAGTTCCATTCTTTTGATAGTACCCTGGTTCCTTTCCAAGGCTAATTACTCACATCTTTAATTTCTTTTCTTGTGCTTGTGCTCCAGTGTCCTTGTGATCCACCAACACTGGCCTCTGTCATACCCTGGGCCTCTCTGAACTCTGCCACTCAGCCTAGAACATTCTTCCATGTTTGTCTTGCCCAAACACCATTACTCAAATATCAAAACCTGTCTTATAGCTTTTCTTTCTTGTATCTTTAATTTTTCTTTTCTCCCCTATCTTTAGCCTTCAAATAGATTTGTCATCTTTAAGAAAAAAGTGAAAAAAAATCAGTAAT
>NW_012155971.1:12372-12909 GCF_000956105.1 Propithecus coquereli | reverse complement strand
ATAACCATACCACAGCCAAGTATGATTTAATCCTATGAATATTAGGATACTGCAATGGTAGGCTATCTTGTGATTTTCTATATTAACAAATGAAGAAATTGATATGTGTTTTAAAAATCTGTTTAAATTCAACTTTATTAAACTATTTCTGATTAACATAAGAAACCTCATACCGAAATAGTAAGGGATCCTTAACTTGATAAAGGTATCTATAATAACTTCGACACAAGCCGTGGAACTTTGGGTGGAACACTAGAAGCATTCTCGGTGACATCAGGACAAGGGAAGGGTGTCTGCATCAGCTCAGCTACTCAACATTGTAGTGGAGGTTTGGGAAAATGCAAAATTTATTATTTTAAATAGAATTGTGGGGTCATACGGTGTGGGCATTTTTGATAGATACTCTACTTTTTTCCCAACAGAATAATATGTTAAATCTGTTTTTATTATTTTAAATAGAATTGTGGGGTCATACGATGTGGGCATTTTTGATAGATACTCTACTTTTTTCCCAACAGAATAATATGTTAAATCTGT
>NW_012155971.1:6450-6827 GCF_000956105.1 Propithecus coquereli | reverse complement strand
TTAAAGAGATCAAAGCCTATATTAGTTACAATATTCTAAGAGGAAAAACATATAATAAAAATGCCTATAATCATAACCCTTAACATTTTATAAAGTACTTTTACATCTTTTCTCACTGGTGCCTACCTGCAGTTCTAGGTTGAGATTATTTTTATTTACCGTTGAAAAAAACCGAGGTCACGTGGCTTACCCAAATTACAAAAAGCATGTTTCTAAGGCAAATACCACAGCCAGGGCAGGCCCCATATTCTGTGATACATGACAAAAAGAGACCAGTAAAATTTGTTTTCCTTCTCTATTGCTTCATGTTTTCACTACCTCCCTAACTCCACCTGGTCCAGGGTGAGGGAAGTTCACAGTCCTCATTTACTTTTTAC
>NW_012155971.1:0-362 GCF_000956105.1 Propithecus coquereli | reverse complement strand
GAGGTTCATGGATTGCATTTTGTTTTTACATCCAAAAATCACTTCGAACAAATACAGAAATTCAAAGTCATTCCTTTACAGTTTCTGTCCCACAGTTTTTCTTGGTAGAATCTAGAATGATTTTTTCTACCTGGAAAGATGATAGAAGGATTAGAGATAACAAGTTTAGAGAAGAGCTGGAATTAGAACAGTAATGCACTAGTATAATTGTAATAGTTGTTAGTACTGAAATACCATTTTCTGTTGGCACGCTATAGCACCTACAGCGTTAATTTCTGGCACTGCAGATGACATCCAAGACTAAGGCTGAGACGTCTGTTCGAATTGGTCAGTATCATACCATTCATAACTTTTAAATATCA
>NW_012155970.1:12516-14369 GCF_000956105.1 Propithecus coquereli | reverse complement strand
AGAATCTCAGACTTGAAGTACAAAGCAACAGTCACTTATCTGAGAGTTGACGTATCTACTTTCCAACACTTTTACTGAGACTTCAGTCACTTTAAGATGCATTTTAAAATATATAATGGAAAAGAGCTTTCATTCTTACCAATGCATTTACACTGTATAAAATCATAGGTGATCATGCCCAGAGGCACTCAAATTTAAATATAAAACACAGAAACTCTTCAACCTTAATCACACCATGCAGGCGAAGAACAAGCAAACAGAAGCTAAGTCACATTTTCCACAAAAAAGCAAATCTGACTCCAGTGGGTTTATATTAGGAAACTGATACATTCAAAAGAAATGAAGGGACACAAAAGCATTTTTATAGAATTACAAAATGTATGCTTATCAAGCATAGAGGAAACTCTTATGATTTTGTAGTAAAAAGAGAGAATCCCGGAGTCATTCACCTTACCCCTTAATTTCACTGTCTAGTTCGGGATCGGTAAGCATTTTCTGTAAAAAGGCAGACAGTAAATACTATCTGCTTTGCAGATCATACAATCTGTTAATACTACATAACTCTGCCATTGCAGAGTTTTATTAGAATTTTATTAGAACATAGCCACATTCATCTGCAGCACCAGAGCAGATGAGAGTGATTAATTGTGTTCTAAGAAAACTTTTTTTTTTTTAAACAAAAAGCAGGTAGCTGGCCAGATTTGACTTGCAGGGAGTAGACTGCCGACCCCTGGTCTAGAGCATCATTTCTGTGCATGATCACTACAACTCAGATGCCTTGGAAGCCCCTACCTCTACCTCTCTTTCATGTTGGTGTGGCCTAGATCTCTGCCAGCAATCCTTGAATCTTCACTCACTATGCATTTTTCCAAGGTAATCTCATCCATTTTAACTTTGATGCTGATGAGTGTAACTCATGATCTCTAGCCTAAACCAGTCTCTCAAGAGCCAGGCTGTTTGCCTAGAGGCTTAGTGATACAGCCCAGTGCTTCCTCTATTTATCCACTTAGATGTTCTATAGGCAACTTAAACTCAGCATTAAAACCACTGCCTTCCCCCCAAAACTTGCTCCTCATTTTGAACTTTCTGTGTAAAGAATGACACTACCATCTACCCAGTGATCCAAACTGGAGAACTGGGAATTGGAGGCAACCCGTATGTTGACCACTAGGTTAAATGTGGCAAATGTATACTAACTATGGACTATTATACTATGCAGCAAAAAAAGCCATAAACAACAGCTACATACAGAAACATAGCTCAAAAACAAAGTGTGGAGTGCAAAGGGTAAGAAGCTGAACACAATCTGTGACGTAATATTCTTTGTGTGATTTAAAACTCATTCATAAAAAAAGCCACACTATGTTTTTTTCAAAGATATATAAGAATCTGATTTATAAACCAAACACACTAAAGTGGGGGCCTTTGGAGTCAAAAGAGGGAAAATGGAGTGAAGATTGGGAAAAAAATAAAAAAAAAGAAAAATAGCAATATCAACAAAATAAGGCAAGAAACTTGACAGACCAGTGAATATAGAAAGCCATAATGATTAACTCAACTCTCCGCACTTAAAAAAACAAATCTCTTTTAGCAGTACAGTTGGACTATAAGGCTGCAAATTATTAATCTATGGGCCAAAATGGAGTGAAGATTGGGAAAAAAATAAAAAAAAGAAAAATAACAATATCAACAAAATAAGGCAAAAAACTTGACAGACCAGTGAATATAGAAAGCCATAATGATTAACTCAACTCTCTGCACTTAAAAAAACAAATCTCTTTTAGTAGTACAGTTGGACTATAAGGCTGCAAATTATTAATCTATGGGCCAAAATAGGTAAAGAGAATGACAAC
>NW_012155970.1:1279-2506 GCF_000956105.1 Propithecus coquereli | reverse complement strand
TATGGTTTTTTTCAATAGGTCAGACAAAATATCTAGAAATATATACATGTCAACCTCTTAAAGTGATTACCTTTGGAGAATGGGTTTGGTCAAAGAGAGACGAGAACTTGCACTTTCTAATGTACAGGTATCTAATTCATTAGAATTTATGACCATCTGTTATCTTTATAACATTTTTTTTAGACAAAGCAGTCTGTTAGTATCTGCTTTTTCTTCTCAAAGAAAGCATATGACACCAGGATTGGCAATGCTCTCATATGTGTCATCTAAAATGAGTGATTTTTTTTTTCTTTTAGCTATGTTGCTGAGGATTCTTCAAATTGTTCTATATTCCGTTCCACACTCCACATTCCATGAAGGCATCTGTGCATCATGTGGCTATCAGATAATCAGCGTGGACATAGAGGGAATGATCATCAGCCAAGGGGTCAACTCACCAAAGGACATTCTACAGGGCCTGAGTGCAAATTTTCAGTGAAGCAGCACAGGTATTCCTAGTCCTATACCTAAAATTAAAGCGACTTAAACTGCAGAAATTGGTTTTAAACTCTCAAGTTCCACTATAGGTTTCTATATATTACCTTTATTTCCACTTAGCAAAAGTAGAAAAATACAATGATAATTATTGATATCTCGACAACTCATCCTCAGTATTTTTGGGCAATGTGTTTCAAAAATGAAACATTTTGAAAAATAGTTCCCAAAACACAAAATTATCTTACCACCTAAAGCTAATAAAGTCTTTACTCCTGATATTGAGTGCATACAAATCACCCCTATTGGCATAAAGCTTGATGTTTTTTTCATAGGAAAGAAGGTCCATGTACTGTTTATTAGATATATGAACAAAAATAATCAGTGTTTTCAAAGTCAACAATACTTCTCAACTTGAATATATTTAGATTTCTGGGATGGTTGAATTATTATCAACATGGAAAAGAAAACATCACTGAAACATTCTCCTGACCAAAATACACACTCCACCCTTCAGCCACTTCCTCATGCAAGCATGTGGACATAAAATTTTTTATCCCACCTCATCTGCTTCTTAACTAGTCACCATAGCTAATCAGAGGACTCCAGGTCTAGTCTGCCCAGACATATCAATGAACTGCCTTGTTAACAGATGCTATGGCAACTATGATAAGTCTATTATCATTCTATCATATGGAAGCAACATGAAAATGAAATATTTTCTTCAGAGATTGCTGAAATGTTACATAATGT
>NW_012155970.1:0-1229 GCF_000956105.1 Propithecus coquereli | reverse complement strand
GTGATCCTTCTGCCTCAGCCTCCCATCTTCCTTGAACTTTGACGGGAACTTAGTTGGAAGGGAATGGAAGAAGTTAATTTCAACGTTGAACAATTTGCATTTTTGAAACACATCTTAAACAGTGAGAAGATAGATCGGGTAGGAAGCCTGGGATTCAAAGGTATGGATTAGAAATTCACAAGAAGGTCTGGGCTGGAGAGCTACATTTGGGAGTCACTCATTTGAGCACTTTGGACTTAACGGCATATCATTAAAATGCTAATTTACTGTTGTCTTTCACCATCCCAGTAAAATATGTTCAGTGAGGGAAGTTCTTCCCCTTCTGTGGATGACAACATGGACAACTACCATCTTAAGATATCTTTGTGCTTCTCTAGACCTAAAAATGTTCGAACCTGACTCTTCTCTGAACACTTTCATGGATTCTTTCATGAATGCTCAATACTGGAAATTTCCTATCCCTGGGTGTCAGCTCCTCCCCCTGCAACCTCTTAAGAGTCTAGCAGACCGCTTCCATGTAGTCCTTTTGGTCTGGATTGAAAACATGTCCACCTCCAGTCCGTGAGTGTCCTAGTTAGCCTGTGCTGCCATAACAAAATACCATAGTCTGGGTGGCTTAAATGTCTGAAATTTGTTTTCTCACAGTTCTAGAGGCTGGGGGGTCTGAGATCGGGATATCAGCATGGTTGGATTTTTGTGAGGATTTTTTTTCCTTGCCATGGTTGCCTTCTCTCTTTGTCCTCTCATGGTGGGGTTATGGGGAGAGAGAGAGAGAGAGAGAGAGAGAGAGAGAGAGAGCACTTCTTCTAAGGCCACAGTTCTACTGAATTAGGGCCCACTCTTATGATCTCATTTAACCTTAACTACTTCCTACAGATCTTATCTCTGGATACAGTTACATTGGGGTTAGGGCTTCAACATATGAATTGGGGGACAGGGAGAAAAATTCAGCCCACAGCAACAGGAAACACTAATACAGCCAGTTCCCCAACTAATAGCCATCTCTCCTTCACTCCTGGCAGCAGAGCAGCCACCAGTGCTTCACTAAATTTCCAAGGGAATCCTGCCTATTGTGTCCCCCATTCACACAAAAAATTCAATAAATTAAAAATTACAAAATAATTTTCTGCTGCACAAATAATTAATAATGTGCAAATGAATACAATAAGGTATCAGTTTTAATAATCTATTAGGAGCAATTAAAAAAATTTAAAATATCTGGTGTCAAT
>NW_012155969.1:2879-3236 GCF_000956105.1 Propithecus coquereli | reverse complement strand
CTCCCGGGAGTTCTGTGTGCTTCTTGAATCAGAATTAACAATACTTTTTGTCAACTATTGAGGTGATATCACTCTTTCTATTGAATTAGGAATTTTAGTAATAGTTTTCCTATTGTGACCTAAATACAACAAAGGTTACTTCACCCTTTACAGTAAATAAATAATCTTAAATCTTCATTTCACATTTTCTGGGATGTTCAGTGGATTTCCTGACATTTCTATGAAGTCTCAGGTGCTAGTGTTACTCCTAGTCAACTTTCATACTAATTTCTAACTTTTGAGAAATTTTTTTCTCCTCTCTTTACGTCTTACTGTTTGCTTATTTGCTTTTATAGCCAATTCCAAAATGATCCAAAC
>NW_012155969.1:1759-2829 GCF_000956105.1 Propithecus coquereli | reverse complement strand
TTTATAATCTTTATTTCAACATAATAGGGGATACAAATGTTCTTGTCATGTGGACGAATTGTATAATGCTGAAGTCAGGGCTTTTAGTATATCTGTCACCAGAATAGGACACATTGGACCCGATAGGTAAGTTTTTATCCTTCACCTCCCTCTCATCCTCCCCACTTCTTGATTTCCACTGTCCTTTACAGAATTTTATGACCATGTGTACCCATCATTTAGCTCCCACTTACTAGTGAGGACACGTGATGTTTGTTTTTCCATTCCTGAGACATTTCACTTAGGATAATGGTCTCCAGTTTCATCCAAGTTACTGCAAATGATATCATTTCATTCCTTTTTATGGCTCAGTAATGCTCCATGGTATGTGTACATATATATGTATGTGTGTGTGTGTGTGTGTGTGTGTGTGTGTGTATACACGCCACATTTTCCTTATCTACTCATCAATTGATGGGCACCTAGGTTGATTCCATATCTTTGTGATTGTAAATTATGCTGCCATAAACATTCTGGTGTGTCTTTTTGATATAATAATTTCTTTTCCTTTGCATAGATAACCAGTAGTGGGATTGCTGAATCGAATGGTAGGTCCACTTTTAGTTCTTTGAGTAATCTCCATACTGTTTTCCAAAGAAGTTGTACTAATTTACAGTACCACCTACAGTGTATGAGTGTTCCTTTTTCACTGCATCCACACCAACACATCTTGTTTTTTGATGTTTTAATAATGGCCATTCTGACAGAGATAATGTGGTAGCTTACATAGTTTTAATTCGAATTTCTCTGATGATTAGTGATGTTGAACATTGTTTCATATGTCTGTTGACATTTGTATATCTTCTTTTGAAAAACTCTGTTTGTGTGAATTTCTAACTTGTTCCCAGATGATATGAATGCTGCTGATCTAGGGAACCACACTTTGAGAAGCACTGATTTATGTGATCACACACAGTCACAACACACACGGACAATTTTCCAGTGGTCACATTCTCTTTTAGATAATCTATTTTTAACTATTTTGACTTGATGTCTTTTATATTGTATATGCTTTTCTTATTTTGAAACAC
>NW_012155969.1:0-371 GCF_000956105.1 Propithecus coquereli | reverse complement strand
GCTTTTGATAAATTGTTACATATAGTGTGTATCTTGCAACCAGTTACAAAGCAAAGTGTCTTGATCAGAGCAATAGTAACCATTTAAAAAAATTATTTGATGAAAGTAACCTAAATTGCTTGATTATACATAACATCTTTTTACCAAAGTGCTCCTAGGGATTTATCAGGTAATATTTTCAATAAAGTTTGGAAATAATAAAGGATAGCATGATAGGAAAACAAATAAACACAAGAAAAACTTCATAATTATGTTAAATTCATGCCACAAAAAAGGCAACCTTATTGAAGCTTGACCTGACTTCTCATTAAGATCATCATTTGGTTAGTGATTTTACACAAGCTAAAAAAATTTCTCTTAACCTTCGTATT
>NW_012155968.1:6010-7149 GCF_000956105.1 Propithecus coquereli | reverse complement strand
AGTTGTTCAGTAGTTATAGTTATTGTACACACTATGCACGTGTGTGTGTGTGTGTGTGTGTGTGTGTGTGTGTGTAATTTAAGGGGGAGAGAAAGGAAAAATATGGCCTCTGCTGGAAAAGCATCTTCTAACAGGCAGTTTTCAACAACTGAAATGTCTTTTAAAATATCCTGCTGTAGCACAATATTAAGACAGCAAAATTTAGGGAGGTATCTCTTCCTAGTCCTGAGCACTAAAAAGCAAGAGCTAATTATCATCTTAACATTTTATATAGTTCGGCCTAACTTTTATCGTGTATAATAGTACACTTTCCCCTTTTTTCCTGGCTATCACTAAATAGCCTTTAGCAAGGCTATGAAAATGGTAAATTGAGTTTGACCCTACCAGGGACTCTCCACTGAGATGGTTGGCTATCACAACATCTGTGTAACAAAAAGCAGAACTGCAACTTCTCTTCAAGATATCTAATTTATTAAGTTGAAAAGGATTCAAATGATTCATAAGTGCATTCACTAAATGAATATTTATTCTCTCTTCTGAAACTACTAAATAAGAAGTCAACATAGTCACTATCCATGAAACTCCAATTATAAATTTACATCTCAGTAAGGACATTCTGTCTATCCCAATGGCTGTTAAAAAAATCATACTATAGCTGCTTTCACAAAGCTGTCCCATAAAACGTTATTGGATATGTAAAGAAAATATATTACCCTTGGTGTTTTTCTCTGTATGGAAAATTTTTCCTCTTACTGGCAGCAATTCCTTTAAGATTTTCTTCCAAGAATTACCTCTAAGGACTTGTACAGACTGCATTGCAGGCGATTAAGTCTCTGAGAATATAAACATTTAAAAAAATATATTGCAAAACAAATAGAACTCTAAACAGCAATAAAACACGACAGTTTTTTAGAAATGTACTGACTTTTGGACTGGAAAGATAGATTTCATATCATGCTCCAAAGACTACAAAGTTAAATCCTGTTGACTTTTGTGTATCATTTCAGTGAGATCCAAGTTTAAGTATCCCTAGGTAACGTAATCATTGCCATTCTATTCGTAGCATATTTTTTCTAGATCAAATTTTTATAGATCATATTTTCAGAAAGGTTAATTTTAGAAAAGAGAGAAAAAGTAAT
>NW_012155968.1:3956-4257 GCF_000956105.1 Propithecus coquereli | reverse complement strand
GTGAAGCCAGATGGTACCGACAATAAAGTGTTCGGGAAAGAATGAACTTGCAAGGGCCAGCATCAAGGGAGGATTTCAGTTTCGGCTTTAAAAAAATGTAGCCCAAGTTGTAAGATAATTTCTTTCCTTTGCCTTTTCGCCCCAATTAATTGGAGGATTTTATTCTAAAACAATTTACTTTAAGAGTATCTTACCTCACATTGATCAGTTCATCTAATTACAACAATATCTTATATAAATGTTTCATGAATTTATTTCTGGTAGTTACTCAGAAAAGAATATGCCCTGGCCCTCACTGCCT
>NW_012155968.1:0-686 GCF_000956105.1 Propithecus coquereli | reverse complement strand
GCTAATTTTTTCTATATATTTTTAGTTGCCTAGATAACTTCTTTTTATTTTTTTTAGTAGAGACGGGGTCTCGCTCTTGCTCAGGCTGGTCTCGAACTCCTGAGCTCAAACAATCTGCCTGCCTCGGCCTCCCAGAGTGTTGGGATTACAGGCATGAGCCACCGCGCCTGGCCCAGTTTCATTCTTAATGAAAAAGACAGAAGAATTAGGAAGAAGGGAGGGAAGAGAAAATAAATATGATTCTCCCACAGAGACCTAGGGACCACATTGCAGGGGTGGGTGGGTGACAGTCGTTGCTGTTTATTTGCCTGTCTTTCATGGTAGGGTGTAAGTTTCCCTGCTACCAAAACTATTAGAGGATGCCTGTCAATATGCCTAGTTTGAGATAGGCACCAATGAATGTGTTTTGATAGAGTAAGTGCAGGATGAAAAAAAGATTAGTCAGTGAATATAGGCAATTGTCTTAAAAAAAACACACACACGCACACAATGGATAAAGGGATAACATTCACTAAAATGTTTTGTAAAATTTTAAATTCAACAAAATGGAAAATATATTGCATTTTTATTATCAAATGTTGCAAATGAGGTATATGTAGCAAGATTACATATTTAATCCCATTATAAGAAATTTTAAAGATAGTGTAAGAACGTGTATTTTAAACTAAAAATTACTTTAAAAGTTG
>NW_012155967.1:8985-9297 GCF_000956105.1 Propithecus coquereli | reverse complement strand
AAAAGCTTTATTTTGAGTATTCAAAGGAGCAATGATCCAAAATACAACCAGGCCTCAGAAATCAATTGGAATAGGAAATAGAAATACATCAGGAACTCAAGATATTCTTATTAAGGGTTCTGAATGGTTATTTACATTAGTCTTCTTTGTCTGTAATCTGTATTCTTTTCTGCAAAGAATACTTTTTCTAAGTACTGTAGGCAAATTATGCTACAGCCCACACATTTTTAAATACCTTTTTTAAAGAGGTCAGCATGTATTAAACTATAATCTCTTGGAAACCAATCTGTTAATATCAATTTTAAATCCTGA
>NW_012155967.1:5564-6165 GCF_000956105.1 Propithecus coquereli | reverse complement strand
AATTGCTGAACATGCTCATTGCCTTCCTCTTCACCTTATGATAATAAAAGGTAATGAAGTAACCAGAAAATATCTTTAATATTTGGGGCCCACTTTTCATCTAACTCTTAATGAAAGCTCTAGAGAAGATTTGGGGAAACTGTTAGGATAAAGACAAATTGGTAAGGTCGTAAGGAAATTAATTTGAGCTAAGAATATAAGAATTGAGTCTTTATATTAGTGAGAGTTTCTAGATTTTGAGAATCTATTCTTTCTTTCACATGTTCTGGTCCAGTTAATTTAGATATGATTGCATATATACATTGTCTTTCCTGTTTTATTTATTAACATCCTTGTCTAAAAACAAACAAAAATCCTTAAATTGAGTAATTGAGGCAGCTCATTCTCCTTGTTTACTATGTAATTTGGTCTGGGACTGAAAAATTTAAGTAGCCAGTTACTTAGATTGCCCTCTCTATCCTTACTATCACCCAGGTTTCAGTGTAGACAGGTTAGTGGTCGTAAAACAGAATCAATATTTGCTGTCAAGGGTTTATTCAATCTGTATAATACTGAGTATTCCTATGAGCAAAATTCAACACTAAATTTTATAAGAATTGAG
>NW_012155967.1:0-969 GCF_000956105.1 Propithecus coquereli | reverse complement strand
AGGGTGATTCATTTTATAATCCCCTATATCCCATTGTCAACACGTATTAAAACAAAGAATCTTGAGCAAAATAAGTGGCTTAGTTTTTCAGCAGTTTTTTTTCATTCTTTATACTTTTTTCTTACCAATATCAAAATCTCATGGCATATATATGTAGGTGTGATGATTCCACAGATCCCATTCTTTTTCTTTCATGTTTGCTTATGGTGATAAGTTCCTCTAAAGCTGGGAATGTAGACTTTCTTTGGCTCTGTTTTAGCTTATGGAGCTGCTGCTTTCTAAACTCCACTTGTGAGTATAGTGCCTTTCCATGAGGGAATAGAAAATCATTTACTTCAAAATTCCATAACACGCTACTTTCTGATATCCATAGGAATGTTTGTAAAGCCATAAATGTTAAGAAGACAGGATAAAGCAACTAACCACTGTATTATTTTTAGGTTCACATTTGATGCATATCTTAATTCTGACATTAACTAGCTCTGTGACATTTGACACATTACTTTTTTTCTCTGCTTCTACAAAATGAGTATAATTATGGCTGATCTCACTTTATAGAGAAGATAATTATCTCTACTGGTTCCTTAATCTAGTATATGAATCATGCCACATTTCTCTTGCTCATTCAATATTCAACTGTTCTAGATGATTATTTCATGCTTTTATTTCTTTCCTCAAAAATCTAACATGTCTTCCCTCATTCATATTCCCAGTTGCTGACCTTGATATGTTATTCCTACTAGCAACAACAAACAACAAAACAACAACAACAAAAAACAATCAGAGAAAATTTTAGCAAGCTCCTTCCATGACGTATACCCTCATTCATTGTATCTGTGCTCTTATATCTTGCACCTTCTCTCCTCTAAATACTTGTGAGTTCTCTGCTCTATACAGAGGGCAATTGCTTCACTTGTGCACTAGATTTATGTCCTTTCCCACACTCATGGATAACACTCCAGAGTTCCT
>NW_012155966.1:4577-4880 GCF_000956105.1 Propithecus coquereli | reverse complement strand
TTTGCCTGTAGGCAATGTCTTTTATTTTAGATTTTTCTTTAGTTTTCATAATAATGTGTCAAAGTTCTGATTTTCTTTGTGTTTATCTTACTTAGAATTTGTTCAGCTTCTTGCATCTGTGGGTTTGTATGTTTCAAATAATCTAGAAATTTGGGGGTCATTATTTCTTCTGGTATTTTGCTGGCCCATTCTCTCTGTCCCCTCTCCATCTGTACCTGCAACCATACAATTGTTAGACTGCACAATATTGTCCTAGAGGATATTATGACTTTGTTCATTTTGTCTTTTTGGTCTATTTTCTAT
>NW_012155966.1:2213-2977 GCF_000956105.1 Propithecus coquereli | reverse complement strand
CAGTGTCCTGCAGGTATCCCAGGACCACGGAGTGTGCAGTGGCTACAGCATTAAACTTGTCAAACAATAACTCCAGCAGTTCTAGAAGCAATCTAAAGACAAAAACAAACAAATAAATAAACAACACTCATATAAACATACACATACATACAGATAGATAGATGGTTTACACTGGCCTGCAAGAAAAACATCAAACTAAGGCACTGTATTAATAGTTTACTACAATGTAAATAGCACAAACACTAGATTTAAACAGGTTTGATTTCAAATAGTTGTACGATCTAAGCAACTTTTTAAAACGTATCTAAGCCTCAGTTTCCTCTGCTATAAAATGGAAATGATATAAGAATTTAAAAACCAATTGTAACATCCCTAAACCAGCAATAGCAGCTCAATAAACACTTATTTCCATTTTAACATATTTCGGTGATTACAACACTACTATTCTGTATTCACATAAGCAACTTCTCCAAGGAATTCAGGCAATCTTTTTCAGACAATAGTTCAGATGTTATACAGAATATGCTATTCTCTAGCAATAAATTGGGCACTTTGGTAAGGATATTAATCCTTTTAGTCATGGAAAGCTATGCTTACTATCATTCAAATGTATGGCCTGAGCTGCCTGAAAAGAAATACACACCTGCCAAGCAATCTGACTTTCACCACGGGGAGCAGCTTAGGCATCCACATTATCTCATTTATCATAGCGAGATATGCTGGACACATATTATTACATCAATTTTATATACTCAAGGACACAA
>NW_012155966.1:0-468 GCF_000956105.1 Propithecus coquereli | reverse complement strand
AATCCACGAAATGGGAAAAAATATTTGCAAATCATAGATCTGATAAAAGACTTGTATCTAGAATATCTAAAGAACTCTTACACTCATGATAAAGAGGGCAATTGGATTTAAAAATGGACAAAGGATTTGAATATACATTGCTCCAAAGAAAATATGAATGGCCAATAAACAAACAAAGATGCTCAACATCATTAGCCATCAGAAAAATGCAAATCAAAATCACAATGAGCTAGAATTTCAACCCACCAAGATGGCTATAATCAAAAAGATAAACAATAAAAAATGTTTAGTAAAGATAGAGAAATTAGAACCCTCATACAGTGCTGGTGGGAATGCAATGTGGTATAGCCACTTTGGAAAACAGTTTGGCAGCTCCACAAGACATTAAACATAGAGTTACCATATGAACCTAGTAATTCCATTCCTAGCTATACACCCAAGAGAAATGAAAACACACTTGCACACAAA
>NW_012155965.1:6448-7270 GCF_000956105.1 Propithecus coquereli | reverse complement strand
TGAAAATAGGCTTCCAGATTCCTGGGCCATGGGAAGAGGTTGATGGACTGATCCAGAGCTGCCGAGTCTAGAGATGAGGTGGTCATGGGATCTTTAATTGGAATAGATGCTCAAGAGTTCTACCCAACAATGTCTCACTACAAAGAAAAGAACAACTGACTTATTTTCCTCTTATTTTTTATGTTTAAGATATCATCTGTCACCTTTCGTTTGTGGAGAGCCTGGTTTTTCTAATATTTTACACATAGCTGAAGAATATCTTTTCCTCTTATTTTTTATTTATAAGATATCATCTGTCACCTTTCGTTTGTGGAGAGCCTGATTTTTCTAATATCTTACATATAGCTGAAGAATATCTTTGACAAGAATTTACACCTGAGAGAGGATCATGAATTTGAGTGCAAGACTGGAAGTATGAGAACGGTAGTGAGGGAGGATGCACAAGGGAGAGACAAAACTGAGAGCAATTTTGAAAGGACACTGGGCCGTTCTAAGAATATTATGGAAAAAGGGGTCAAAGAAAATATCTGAGTCAGCAAGGAATTCAGTGATTTCAGATCTGCATATTTAAAAAATGAAGGTTTGACAATGGTACAGTGAAATCTCAACATAATTTTTCTCTTTGATCTTGTTTAGGTCATAATATATTAACATCCATTCAATCATCAATATGCACTCAGCATCCATTGCATGCCAGGCACTTTCGTATGCACTGGAGATCCAGCAGTGAACAGAAATTTCTGCTCTTAAGAAAATTACACTCCAATAAAATTTAATAGTACTTATAAATTGCTCTAAATTTTAGGCAATTCATATATTTTA
>NW_012155965.1:3845-4248 GCF_000956105.1 Propithecus coquereli | reverse complement strand
AAAAGAAGAGATGAAGATACTTTGAAGACCAGATAGTGAATGGAAAAATAGTGAAGAAGGGAATATTGAGAAACCTTTAAGATGAAAAAGAACAAAATATAAAAGGAGATAGGAAACACTATCTTACCTAAAATAAAAAAGAGGGAAAAAGAAAAATGAAAATAAAAGAAGAAAACAAGTCATCAATTAAATTGCAAAACTGTTTTCTACTCTACTAGAAGAGGATACAAGTGAATCCTATCCATAATGTAAGTAGAAAAAAATACTAATCATTTGCTTAAAGCAACTACAACAAAACAAAAATAAAAATTAAAACATGCCAAATGATAAAATTTTCCCAGGAAAAAAAACAAAACACAACACTGAAACAAAAACAAACTAGCACATTCTAAAAGGAAGCAAA
>NW_012155965.1:0-655 GCF_000956105.1 Propithecus coquereli | reverse complement strand
TTCATCATTTCCGCATCAAAAAATTCTTCCCATCAGCAATCACTCTTCCCTCCCTTCCCCCACCTACACAAATGCTAATCTTTTTTCTATCCCTATATATTTGCTAGTTTTTGACTTTTCATATTAATGAAATATTATGTGATCTTTTGTGACCGACTTATATATTTTTAGCATAATGATTTTAAGATTCATATATGTTGCAACATGTACCAGTACTTCGTTATGTTTTAATGTGGACTAATATTGCATTGTATGGATATGCCACAATTTATTGATGCATTCTTTAGGTAATGAACCTTTGTATTGTTTCCAGTTTTTGACTATAATGAATATTACTGTTACGAACATTCATGAACAAGTTTTTACATGGATGTTTTTCTTTCTCTTGGATGTATACCTAGGTGTGGACTTGTGAGGTCATAAAGTAACTCTATATATAACTTTCTGAGGAACATCAAAACAATTTTTCAAAAGCCAGCATCATTTTACAATCCCAACAGAAAAGTATGAAAGTTATAATTGTTCTACATCCTTGTCAACATTTGTTATCTATCTTTTTAAGGATAGTCATCCTAGTTAGTGTGAAGGCATATCTCTCTGTGGTGTTTATTTGCATTATTCTAATAATCTTGACAACCATTGCACACACTTATTA
>NW_012155964.1:4103-4523 GCF_000956105.1 Propithecus coquereli | reverse complement strand
CCATAACTTTGATTTCAAAACACCCTCACTATTCTTACTGAATGAGATTTTAAGAGTGGATCTTCCTTATGTGACACAGATTTAATACCTCTTGGAATACCTGTCTTCTACACAATGTAGTGTAGGAAATGCCATCTCATGTTTTCAGGATACGACCACTTAAAGAGTTAAGAATACAGGCCAATCTACAATGAGAAAGTTTAATGGGTAGGATTCATTGAAGCCTATGGTACCAGTGAACCACAGAGTATTTAGCTCCTTTTCACAGAAAGGGCTCTGGACCTTACTATGTGACTTTAAGTCCCCATCCTATTTTAAAATTAAGAGTAATTAAATTAAATGCTTCATCTTTTTCCAGAGAAGACTCACTTGTAGGTTATTCTTATATGATAAATATGCCACGTTAATTTTTTTTCCTGA
>NW_012155964.1:3620-4053 GCF_000956105.1 Propithecus coquereli | reverse complement strand
ATTCCAACTGTTACCCATAACTTTGATTTCAAAACACCCTCACTATTCTTACTGAATGAGATTTTAAGAGTGGATCTTCCTTATATGACACAGATTTAATACCTCTTGGAATACCTGTCTTCTACACAATGTAGTGTAGGAAATGCCTCTCATGTTTTCAGGATACGACCACTTAAAGAGTTAAGAATACAGGCCAATCTACAATGAGAAAGTTTAATTGGTAGGATTCATTGAAGCCTATGGTACCAGTGAACCACAGAGTATTTAGCTCCTTTTCACAGAAAGGGCTCTGGACCTTACTATGTGACTTTAAGCCCCCATCCTATTTTAAAATTAAAAGTAATTAAATTAAATGCTTCATCTTTTTCCAGAGAAGACTCACTTGTAGGTTATTCTTATATGATAAATATGCCACGTTAATTTTTTTTCCTGA
>NW_012155964.1:0-305 GCF_000956105.1 Propithecus coquereli | reverse complement strand
AATGGCATTAAAAATTTTTAATTAGAAAAATTTCTTCATATAAGTTAGTAGATTCATACAAATTAATCTACTGCCCTATGGAAAAATGACAAAGACATGATCAAAATTCAAAGAAATACAAATTCTCAGTAAAAATGTTCAATGTCATAAGTTATCAAATACAAATTAAAGCAAAATGTAATCACTCATAAGCTGTATGTGAACTTGGGAAGACTAGTTAAAATCTGTTATTTTTTTCCATCCATAAAATGAGAAAGGTAATAGTTTGTATTTCTTAAGGTTGTTATGAGAATCAAGTGAGTTAA
>NW_012155963.1:60509-61273 GCF_000956105.1 Propithecus coquereli | reverse complement strand
TTTTGTGCCAGTACCAAGCTGTTTTGATTACAAAAGCCTGATAATAAAGTTTGAAGTCTGGTAAGTTCTTACCTCCCATTTTGTTTTTATTGCCTAGTATCGTTTTTGCTATGCGGGATCTTCTCTGGTTCCATACAAAGCATAGAATCAATTTTTCTACATCTGTAAAGAATGATGTTGGTATTTTAATAGGAATTGCATTGAATCTGTATATCAATTTGGGTAGTATAGACATCTTGACGATGTCTTGGTTCTGCCCCCACTGAGGGAGAGAATAAGGACAGCTCAGGCTACGATCCTGAGTAGGGAACCTCCCGCCCACAGCCCACATCACAGCCAGGGGAGATCCATAGGCCTGAGGCCCTGCTTGCTGGCAGAGGCCTGGGAGAGGCCATGGAGTGGGGGAGAGTGGAGGGGAGCGAGACCTGCTCCAGAGTGCAGGCCTTGGGCAGCCACAGCCCCTAAGCCCAGACTTTCAGCTGAGTGGAGCCCTTTCAGCCCCTCCCGGAAGCTCTGCACAGAAACAAAGAGCAGAAGTTGATCCCTGCTAACAGCAGTAGTGGAGCCAGAGGGCAGGCTTCCCCAACCCAGCCCGACCCAGACTCACTCCTCCCAATGAGGGGGAGAATAAGAACACACCTGGAAATCCCAGGGCCCCACACACCACCAGAGGCACTAGAGGGCCTCTCTAGAGGAATAAGAGCTAGCTACAGGACCCAAACACAGCACCACAGCTCGCTCCTCCCTGCAAGTGCCACCTACTG
>NW_012155963.1:54280-54965 GCF_000956105.1 Propithecus coquereli | reverse complement strand
ATAAGCAGTCTCTCTCAGTCCACTCTCAGTTCCCCATCATTTTGCGGACAGCGCCAGCGACTGAGTGGAGCAGGGCCGCTGGAGACCGCCTGGAGACTTGGCAGCAATATCGCTCTTTCTCTCTTTTCCGCCCTCTCGGAGGCGGGGCTTGAGTCTGCGGCTGCGATAGGCTCCGCAGATTCTTTGAGAAAAAGTGGCTACGCGCGCCTCTCCTCGCAGAGCGCGACCAGCTCTGCCGCAGAGGCAGCGCCTATGACTCAGGTGGACGCCCGGGCAACAAGTCCCCGCAGTCGCAGGCTTTGGGGTCCCCGAATTGCAGCTGCCCACCCCCTGCTAGTCAGCGCTGAAGCCGACTGCACCGGGAGGGCATCCGGAGCCGGGGTCCGCCGTTGCCTATTCCCAGAGGTGCGCCCCGCGCTCCCTACCCACGGCGCCTCTGTGCTGTGTCCCTCCCAGCACCCGCGGAACTTTCAGCGATTTCCGCGGGTAGAGTCTCTTTTATGGAGTTCGCCTCCCCCGATTCAGTCCTAGCGGTCTCCTGTGGCAAGAAGCCGCCTCCAAACTCTCCCCTGTAGACTCCGGCGCTGCGTCCGATCCCAGGAGCGCGCGCTCGGGCCAGTCCCTCCCCTCCGATGCTGACCCAGCGCTGCGCTCCGCTGTGTTTGAAATGGACCCAGCTCCTGTC
>NW_012155963.1:52961-53786 GCF_000956105.1 Propithecus coquereli | reverse complement strand
GCCTGGCACAGGGGTATTTATGTGTCCCGGATCACAGTTCCATAAGCAGTCTCTCTCAGTCCACTCTCAGTTCCCCATCATTTTGCGGACAGCGCAAGCGACTGAGTGGAGCAGGGCCGCCGGAGACCGCCTGGAGACTCGGCAGCAATATCGCTCTTTCTCTCTTTTCCGCCCTTTCAGAGGCGGGGCTTGAGTCTGCGGCTGCGACAGGCTCCGCAGATTCTTTGAGAAAAAGTGGCTACGCGCGCCTTTCCTCGCAGAGCACGACCAGCTCTGCCGCAGAGGCAGCGCCTATGACTCAGGTGGACGCCCGGCCAACAAGTCCCCGCAGTCACAGGCTTTGGGGTCCCCGAATTGCAGCTGCCCACCCCCTGCTAGTCAGCGCTGAAGCCGACTGCACCGGGATGGCATCTGGAGCCGGGGTCCGCTGTTGCCTATTCCCAGAGGCGCGCCCCAGGGCCGCCTGCCGGCCCGCCACGCTCCCTACCCACGGCGCCTCTGTGCTGTGTCCCTCCCAGCACCCGCGGAACTTTCAGCGATTTGCGCGGGTAGAGTCTCTTTTATGGAGTTCGCCTCCCCCGATCCAGTCCTAGCGGTCTCCTGTGGCAAGAAGCCGCCTCCAAACTCTCCCCTGTAGACTCCGGCGCGGCGTCGGATCCCAGGAGCGCGCGCTCGGGCCAGTCCCTCCCTTCTGATGCGGACGCAGCGCTGCGCTCCGCTGTGTTCGAAGTGGACCCAGCTCCTGTCCTGGCTCCCCACCGCCGGTCTGCGCCACCACCTCGCACCGACCTCCGGCACTTCCCTACCTGCGTGAGAGTGGGGTTT
>NW_012155963.1:38862-41086 GCF_000956105.1 Propithecus coquereli | reverse complement strand
TTGCTAAGTTGATTAATCATTGCTAATAATTTGTTGGTAGTGTCATCTGGAATTTCTATGTACATTATCCTTCTGTTTGGGTTATTATTTGTTTTATTTTTATTTTCCAATTCTTGTGTCTTTAATTTCTCTTAATTGTATTATTGAACTGGTCAGGATTACAGGATAGTGTTGAAGAGAACTGGTGACAGTGGGCATCCCTGTTTCATTTCTGATCTGTAGGAAGGGATGGAGGTTTAGTATTTCATCACTGAGAATGCTGTTTTAAGTAGATTTGGGTATACATTCTTTATGACATTCGTAAATTTTGCCCCCTTCTCTTATTTTTATATAATTTTGTCATGAATGTTTCGAGAATTTTATCAAATGGTTCTTGACATATCTTGGTATGATTATATATTGGCCTCACTTTCCTCACTAAATATACATAAGTCTATACACATAGCTTGATATGATCTCCTCCACGTTATACAGGGACTTTTGTATTGTTATTCATAAGTTCTTTTGGTCTCTAATGTTTTCCTCACAGTATTTTTTGTCAGAGTTTTGGTATCAAGATTATGGTGGCACATAAAAGTAGGTGAGAAATGTTCCCTAAGGTGGGTTTGTTTTTATGACCTTCCTCCCCCCACTTTTCTTCTGACCATTTTGATATATCTTTGAAATGTCTAACAATTTCTTGCTAAATTCCAGATATTATATATGAAAAAATGCACAATTTTGGACAATGTTTCTCTTCTTTCAGAAAGGAGCATTCTCTTCCCATGGCAGTCATAATGTTGTAACACCTCCTGCCATGACTCCGAGGTGGACATGATGTGAACACAGTCAATAGTTAACGACAGCCATGAGCGTACCTCTCTGAGGTTTTTCTATCGCTGGATCTTGAGACCAATTTTTTCTTAGCAGCTATTCAATGCCTTTTTCACATGGTTTCCCTATTCATCCAGATTTTCTAGTTACTATGCTGCAGGCTACTCTATTGCACTTGACCCAGGAGATAGAATCGTTAAAATTTAAAATTAGATAACCAAATATTGTATTTTCATGGGGCAAAAATAAATGAGATTGGTAAGGTTGCAAATACTAATGTCGTTTCCTGGAGGAGATAGAACTGATAACTTTACCAAGAGGTTGTGGGGCTCTTCCTGAGGTCACTGATTGGGTACAAGGATTAGCATTTTAGCTCATTCTGTTTTCACCAAGGACATAGATAAGAAAGAATTTGTTTCTCACTATTCATGTGTGAGTGTAACAGTAATGAAACTTGGTCTCCTGTAGCTATCTACATGGGATATAGACTGAGGAATCAGACAGGGAAATCCACTTCCCCACCTCCATCCACTGTATCAGCTTGGGGACCTTCCTCTGGGGAGGGTTGCGTCTGCTTAGATCACTGATTTATCAGGACATAGGGAGGCGCATGCTGTGCCTGCTGAGTTTTGAATCTAGAGATCCCAGAGCCCGAGGAATGACCCCTTCATTCCCTTCTGTGTGGGACTGTCTAGTAGAGAAATACAGAGCTCTGTGTGGCTAACTCCATCCGGTACAAGTGAGATAAATGGACTTTTTTGCTACGGGCTGGAACCACTAATCTAGGTGGCGATAATGGTCTAAGACAGGAGTTGGCCAACTTTTTCTGTAATGGCCACATAGTAAATATTTTAGAGATTTCAGGCTATAGGTTTTCTGCTGCGCTACTGAGCTCTGCCAGTGTGGCATGGGAGTAGTCACAGAGAATATATGAAAGAATGGGGAAGGATATGTGCCAATTTTTATGGAGAATGAAAATTAAATTTCATATATTTTTGATATGTCAAAATGTTATTCTTGGGCATTTGTAAAAACATTCTTACCGATGGGCTGTGCTAAAATAGGAGGTAGGTTGAATTCATGCATGGTCTTGTTAAGTACTATGTTTGTGCCCAGTGGAAAACAATTCTGTTCAGTAGAAATCTATGCAATGATGTAAGGCTAATTGTGCTTTTGTGTCCCATAATTGAAGAAATTTTGCCCCCAAATGGCTCAGAGATTTACTGTTATGTTTTTGTAGACTTTTTTCTTCTAGCCCTTCCATTTAGATAAAGACACTTTTCAAGTTAATTTTCATTTATGATGTGGAGTAGTAATGGTCATGCTTCAATTTTTTCCTTATGAATTTCCAGGTGTTTGAGTATCATTTGTTAAAAATACATCTGCATATGTATCTTTAAGAAATGTGTTC
>NW_012155963.1:37743-38812 GCF_000956105.1 Propithecus coquereli | reverse complement strand
CTCTTGTGCCTCGGGTCGTGAGTGGGGCCCTGAGATTTCCAGGTGTGTCCTTAATCACCCCCTCAGTGAGAGGGGTGAGTGTGGGTGGGACTGGGTTGGGCAAGCCTTCCCTCAGGCTCCACAACTGCTCCTAGCAGGTTCAAAGGTCTACTCTTTGTTTCTGTGCAAAACTGCTGGGAGGGGCTGAAATGGCTCCACTCAGCTGAAAGTCTTTGCCTGGGGGCTGGCGCTGTCCAAGACCCACACTCTGGAACAGGTCTCACTCCCCTCCACTCTCCCCCTCTCCGTCACCTCTCCTAGGCCTCTGCCGTCAAGCAGGACCTCAGGCTGATGGATCGCCCCTGGCTGAGACATTGGCCGGGAGGCCCCTACCCAGGATCGTAACCTGAGCTGTCCTTATTCTCCACCTCAGTGGGGGCAGGACCAGGAGTGAGTCTGGGTGGGACTGGGTTGGATAAGCCTGCCCTCAGGCTCCACCATTGCTGTCAGCAGGGTTCAACTTCTGCTCTTTGTTTCTGTGCAAAGCTGCTGGGAGGGGCTGAAATGGCTCCACTCAGCTGAAAGGTTGGGCTTGGGGTTGGGGCTGTCCCAGACCCGCACTCTGGAGCAAGTCTTGGTCCCCTCCAATCTCCCCCTCTTCGTGGCCTCTCCGAGGCCTCTGCCAGCAAGTCAGGCCTCAGGCCAATGGATCTCCCCTGGCTGTGACGTCGGCTGGGAGGTTCCCTACCCAGGATCATAACCTGAGCTGGGTGTACAGCCCTCTTTTAGGAGGAGGGTTTCCGCTCAGGCACACTGATCTGCCCCTGAAGGCACACACTCCTCAGTAGACTCTCTCACAGATCTCTCCTCCATGCCCCAGGGCAGTGCAATCGTGACCTGGGTGTACGGGGTCTGGTCTGCAGGCCTGACCCCTGGACCCTGGAGATCAATCCCTGACCCTACCAGGGGGAGAGGTGCTGGTCTTGAATCACCTACAGGGTGCCCAAGCTGGATCGATTTCACTCCACCTCGGGATTTACCCCACTCTCCTGGAGTCCCAAGGCAAGTAGCACCTGGGAGGGCTGGCGGG
>NW_012155963.1:33657-35773 GCF_000956105.1 Propithecus coquereli | reverse complement strand
GTGGAAAATAATTTGGAGATACCTCAAAGAGCTAAAAATGGAAATACCATTTGATCCAGCAATAGCACTGCTAGGCATCTACCCAAAGGAACAAAAGACATACTATAATAAAGACATCTGCACTCAAATGTTTATGGCAGCACAATTCACTATTGCAAGGATGTGGAAAAAACCCAAGTGCCCTGCAATCTATGAGTGGATTAATAAAATGTGGTATATGTATACCATGGAATACTACTCAATTACAAAAAACAATGGTGACCTAGCACCTCTTATATTATCCTGGATAGACCTTGAGCCCATCCTTCGAAGTGAGGTATCACAAGAATGGAAGAATAAGCACCACATGTACTCCCTGTCAAATTGGCACTAAATGATCGACACTAAGGTGCTCACATGGTAGTAATATTCACTGGGGGGTGGGGGTCTGGGAGTGGGTAAACACAACTAATGAATGTGGTGAGCATTGTACGTCAGAAGGGCATGCCTCTAATCCTGAATTGGGTGAGGCAAAGTCATAACATGTATCCAAAATGTTTGTAGCCCCATAATATCCTGAAATTATAAAAAATGACTCAAAAAAAAACCCAAAACAAGCACAGAATGGGCACCAAAGGGCCTCACATTCACTTAGGAAAGCAGATGAATAAACAGCCCATTGTAATTCAGTAGGACTGGGCTGTGATACAGGAAAGCAAAGCACAGGCTGCTGGATGTAGAGGACTGAGGGAGACACTGCCTCCTTCTTGCTCTCTCATACCTCACAATGAGGCACAATAAGCTGGAGTAAGCCACATTCTAACAGCAGCTACCTCCAAGGAGGCAGAGAAAATGGACAAGAGAGAAAGCAAGGCATTTTCAAGGAGGTAATGAATCACAGGAGCAGGACATTTGCTCTAAATCATGGATGTTAGAACTTTTGACAACTATCGATGCGGTCAGGGAAACATTATGAATGAGGCTGGATCCTCTGCAATGATTCCATAGCACCCTGCTGTTCCTCCAGTAATGGCCATACATCTTGGGTATTGGATCTTCATCTTTCAATATGTGTGCTGAGTTTCTGGCCATGGAAACTCCTCTATTCTGTGACCTTTTATGCCTGCTTTATATCTGCCAGTGTAGATACCAAGATGACAACTTTGGAAACCTCCCTTCAAGAGTTCACATTTTAGCACGATAGAAAAATCAATAAATGAAATAAGTAAATAGGTAATTATGATTCCACATGAACTTCATTGCTTCATTGAAAGCAATGATATTATGCTGTGGAAACCCAGAGAGGGAAAGATTTTATTGCTTGAGTACATGGGCAAAGAGTGCAAAGAAGAAATGGAATTTGACGTGTGACCTGAATTTAATCTGTGAAAAGTGCATCTTGGCCAAAAGGAACAGCATAGTATAAAACTTCAAACTTCTTGTATTGGAGGCTGATGAAGAGCGTGTATGGCTGAGCATTGAGGACATTAAAGAGTGGAAGGAAAGATCATCAAATTTCAGACTAGAAACAGGAATCAAGAGAATATGGATGTGGTTTTGTAGATATATATATTTAAATTCAAAATGTCAAGGGAGCTGTTATAATGTGGGAATACTTAATGAATTGCTTGGTATGGAGCTGATATTCAGTGAACACTTGTTCAATGAAGGGTCTTTGTTAAGATCAGATGGTAGGTGGATGGGAAGTGTGCCTATTCTTTGTTCACTTTTCTAACCAGTCATCTTTCCATCCATCCATCAACAGCACCCGTTACAGTCACAGGTGCACATACGTAGTAACTCCCCCTGGTATTTATTACTTTCAGGAAAATGGATTTGTGCGGGAGAGGGACTGGCCCGCATGGAGTTCTTTTTATTCCTGACCAGCATATTACAGAACTTTAACCTGAAATCTTTGATTGATCCAAAGAAGCTCAATGCCACTTCAAGTTCCGCAGCGGGTATTTCTGTGCCACCCTTGTACAAGATCTGCTTTATTCCTGTATGAAGTTCAGGTCTTCTGTCTGCTGTGGCTGTCTTCTGCCTCTCTCTTATGAATGGCATCCTCCACCTCTTGCTATTATTAGGGATGTCTTCTCTGACCTGTTGTCTCACATCTTCCCATTCCCTTAAGATG
>NW_012155963.1:29783-30757 GCF_000956105.1 Propithecus coquereli | reverse complement strand
CTGAGGGGCACTCAGACTGCGAGTTCCCTACCCACCAGCCCTCCCAGGTGCTACTTGCCTGGGGACTCCAGGAGAGTGGGGCAAATCCCGAGGTGGAGTGAAATCAATCCAGCTTGGGCGCCCTGTAGGTGACTCGGGACCAGCGCCTCTCCCCCTGGCAGGGTCAGGGATTGATCTCCAGAGTCCAGGGGTCAGGCCTGCAGACCAGACCCGGTGCACCCCGGGTCGCGATCGCACTGCCCTGGGGCACGGAGGAGAGATCTGTGAAGGAGCCTACTGAGGAGTGTGCGCCTTCAGGGTCGGATCGGCGTGCCTGACCGGCAACTCTCCTCCTAAGGGAGGGCTGTGCACCGAGCTCGGGCTACGATCCTGGGTTCGGAACCTCCCAACCCGCGTCACAGCCAGGGGGGATCCATCGGCCTGGGGCCCCGCTTGCTGGCGGAGGCCTGGGGGAGGACACGGAGAGGGGGAGATTGGAGGGGAGCGAGACCTGCTCCAGAGTGCGGGTCTTGGACAGCCCAACCCCCCAAGCCCAGACCAAAAAGAGCACTGATGAAAGTACTCATGGGGCATGTGTTGCTGAAAAGCTGTGAATTCAGAGACCTCAATCCATGTAGTTCCTTTTCACAGGTGTCCCCTCCAGAATATCTTGGGTCACTCTCCAGAGACTTCCAGGAAGTGAGTTCTCGTCAGTGTTTTCTCCAGATTAAAGCAGTGCTCCCCATGGGCAGGTGGGACAAATGAAGCTACTCCAACATGAACAGAAGGATGAGCTTCCCCATGGCATCACCAAACTTAGGAAAGACCCGACTTCCTGTCTAGCCCCAACTCCTTTCCCACAGGGGTCACAGGAGCAGGGCTGGACAGGTTGTTTATCCTTATTCCAACACCCCGACCTCAGTTTGTCTGCAAATCCATCAGACGGTGAAGGGTGAGGAGCCCAGTGGGATCACACCTGGGGGTGAGGCTCCTCA
>NW_012155963.1:28413-29733 GCF_000956105.1 Propithecus coquereli | reverse complement strand
TCTGTCTGCTGTGGCTGTCTTCTGCCTCTCTCTTATGAATGGCATCCTCCACCTCTTGCTATTATTAGGGATGTCTTCTCTGACCTGTTGTCTCACATCTTCCCATTCCCTTAAGATGTAATGAACATCCAATGTCCATTAAGGTGAGTTTCTGTAATTTTACACACAACTGTATCTATATCTGCTCTTCCTCATACTCTTTAAAACAGTATTTACTGCCACATATGACAATACTTACCTAGTGTTGTGTTGGTAATATGTTATTGCTACAAAACACAGTAAAATGTTTAATGTGTGGTAAGTCAGAGCCATTTCTCCTGTGCATGTTTTAAATAAAAAGTGTTATTAATTGCTGAGTCAGATTGCAGACTTTCCTTCTTTTGTGCATAATGCAAGTAGGAAATTAAAGAAAACAGAGTCCCCAGAGGCCATGCTGGTCCTCATAGTGATAAGCACAGAGAGGGACAAAGGGGAACAGGGGAGGGAAGCTCCCTTGGAGGAGTGTCACCAAGAGATACTGGAGGTTTGCATTTCAAAGAGAGAACCTGTGTCCAGGGGCAGCTCTAATCATTATATTGACAGGATCAGTGACAGTTAGGAATGGACATTAAGTGTTGGAATTCCTGTTCTGCTTCAGTGTTACTGTAAATATCAACTAAAGATCTAGAATGCTGTTTTCACTCTCTATCCAACTTAGAATCAACTATGAATGTATGGTTTCATATTGGTACTCATGTGTTCTGAGTGTAATGATTCTCTCCCCAGACAAGAACAACATCTCTGAAAGCCTCACCAGATTG
The DNA here is from genome assembly GCF_000956105.1 of Propithecus coquereli. Classification (NCBI taxonomy): domain Eukaryota; kingdom Metazoa; phylum Chordata; class Mammalia; order Primates; family Indriidae; genus Propithecus; species Propithecus coquereli. The sequence continues at coordinate 28,933 of NW_012155963.1, read as the reverse complement.
TATTATTCTTCTAGTTTCTATTTCTATGTTTTATCCATGATAAATGTGTGACAGTAATTTGATGTTTTGAGGCTAATATGATAAGTCTCAAAGCATCTGTATAGCATCAGCAGGTGAACATTTATCTGTGACAAATTCTGGTCTTCTTTCCCCCTTTTGTCTGTTTTGAAGTATGATGAGAAATGAGAGAACCCATTAACCTTTTCCAAGCTAATCTACTGAAAGCCATTTATACTTGGCATGCATTTGTAATTTAAAACACGCATATAGTTGTGTATATATCTCCATGCATGCATGTGTACATAGGTGTAAATTAAAATATAGCATATAATTATATACAAACATATATGTGGATTTAAAAGTCATTCTTTAAAATATTGGGTTCATATTACACATACTATTAAAGAACTTGGTGGTGTATACTAAACAATATGCCAGGTTTCCAGGTAAACTTCTAAGGTAATAGAAACGTGGGAAAATAATTCGATAGGACTTGTTACATATTAGTAAATGGAAATAG
>NW_012155963.1:23670-25508 GCF_000956105.1 Propithecus coquereli | reverse complement strand
CTCTTCTAGATATTGTCCTAGGCAAAGTTGATATATATGTATGAGTAAGATCCTAAAAGCAAATATACCAACAACAAAAATGAACCAATGGGACTTAATTAAAAATCTTCTGTATAACAGAACAAATAATCAACAGGGTAAACAGACAACCTATACAATGGTAGAAAACGTTGACAAACTATATATCTGATAATGGGCTAATAAGCATAATCTACAAGGAACTCAAGCAAATCAGCAAGAAAAAACAAAAAACTGGGGGAGAAAAAATGGTGTAATAAAGGTAACCTCCTGGATTTCTGCTCCCAAATAAAGAGGCATACCTCTCGGCCTCATACACATGAGTGGATTGTTCTCTCTCAACAACAGCGAGGTGAATCAGTGGAAATGCAGTGTGGGACACACAAAACAGAAAATAAAAATGTGAATGTGAGATAGGATGGCAAAATCTGGAAAGTATGAGACAGACAGTAGAGAATGGAGCGTGGGACGGCTGTGCCAACCTGGCCAACAGGTGCAGTGGGATCAGGCCTTGAAGAGAAAATCTTGCTTCCCCACTGATTTCCACACCCACCAAGACAGGGACCTGTCTGAAGTGAGTGCAGAATCACAACAGAAGACATGGAGCTCTGTGCAGAGGAGACAATAAAGGGAGGCATCTTCAACTCCCTGGAGCTCTGTGCCAAGACTGCACTGTGCAGGGGAGGGTCTGGGCTGAGCTACCTCTGGAGGTAGTTAGGAGACAGAAAACTTGTCTCTGGCACCCAGCAAGTCCAGATCAACCGAGGTGATCACTAAGTAGGGGACTATAACCTGGAAACCATTGTGGGAGAATAGGCCCACTCAGGGCCGGTCAGTAAGAGTCAGAGCTCCTGCTGAACAGGCGCGAGATTGTGGGAGGGTGACATAAAAGAGACAACGGGGCACCCCGATGACTGAGTTCTCTGATCTGGTGCCTGCCAACTCCTGAACGGTGGCCCCCAGTGCTAGCACCCCATGGGCCGGTAGTGACCATTTTCGTGGTCCACAACTCAGCCGCTGCCTTGGGATATGGTGTCGGGCAGCTCCCTTCCCCCAGCCCAGGAACTCTCCCGACAAGCTCCGCCCTTACATGACCTAAAGTCAACTGGCCTGGCCGGTTTTTAACGGGTGAATTCTGAATACTTCCCCAGTCGTGGGAGGCTAATGCCTGCGGGACTTATAGGCACTGGCGTGCTGGCAGAACCTGGGCACCACCCCCTCCACATAGCCAGGATCTTTTGCTTCGGAAGTGGTAGGCTCCACCTCTGGAGTTATCACGAGACATGAAAAGACACTTTTCCTCTGTGACTACTGTCAATCCGTGGGGCCTTGGCACTGACCAATAGTTGACAGCCCCATGGCTTTGCTCCTCAGACCGGTTTAGGTCATCCAGTAGGGTCATAACTCTGGGGCTGGATTTCCGCCTCCAGTCAGCTACCAACAGTAGGTCCGTGGTTAGGGAACAAAAATCCTGGCCAGAGACCAAAACAAGCTCCCCAAGTAACCTGTCCCATCAGGAACAGCCTCCCAAATGTGGTAGAAGAAACCTGAAAAACATATTAGCATCTCCCTCTAGTGGCAGATCAAGTAACCATAGAAGTGCACACATCCAAGCTGATAGGCAACAGATGCAATCTGCCTCGCTATCACAACATCTACTGGAGCAGAAACTATGCAGGGCGTGTTACTTTCCAAATGAAAACTGAAAGGACAGAAGCAACGGCTAATCCAGATGGGAAGGACTCAGTGAAAGATCTATGGAATTATGAAGAATCAAATGGAAAGCACACCCCCAAAGAGGAACACCAGCTCTCTAGGAA
>NW_012155963.1:21865-23620 GCF_000956105.1 Propithecus coquereli | reverse complement strand
AAACCAAATTCTACATCACATCAAAAACGTAATTTACCATGATCGAGTGGGCTTCATTCCAGGGATGCAAGGATGGTTCAACACATGCAAATCAATAAATGTGATTCATCAAATAAACAGAAGCAAAAGCAAAGACCACAGGATTATCTCAATAGATGTAGAAAAAACACACGATGAAATCCAGCACCCTTCATGACAAAAACCCTCAACAAATTAGGCATAGAAGGAAAATATCTGAAAATTTTAAAGCCACATATGAAAAACCCACAGCTGACATCATACTAAACTGGGAAAAGTTGAAAGCATTCCCGTATGAACTGGAACAAGACTGTCACTACTTTTATTCAACGTAGTACTGGATGTCCTAAGCAGAGCCATCAGTTAAGAGAAAGAGAGGAAGAGTATTGAAATCAGGAAATAGGGGCTGAAATTATCACTTTTTTCTGATGATATGACCTTGTACTTGAAAATACCAAAGATGCTACCAAAGGAGTCCTAGCATAGATAAAAAAAATTCGGCAAATTCCCGGTTGCACGTCAATGCACACAAATCAGTAGCATTTCTATATACGAAAAATAGTAAGCTGAGAGTCAAATCAAAGATTCAATACTACTCACAATAGCTACAAAGAAAATAAAATACTTATGAATGTGCTTAACGAAGGACGTGATAGATGTCTACAAGGAGAAGTATAAAACCCTAACCCTAACCTTGTGTCATCGATGACATAAACAACTGGAAAAACATCTCATGATCCTGAATGGGTAGAATCAACATGTTCATACTGCTCAAAGTGTTTTAAAGACTGAAGACAATCCCCATCAAAATACAAATGCAATATTTCATGGATCTAGACTAAATAATTTTGTGTTTCATTTGGAGCCAAAAAGAGCCCAAAGAGCCAAAGCAACATTCAGAAAAAAGAACAAATCTGGGGGCATCATGCTACCTGACCTTATTTTTAAATTTCAAAATATTAAAAGGGTACAAATATTTATGGTGACATGGATGACTTTTATAATGCTTAAGTCATAGCCACAGGTGTGCTCATTGCTCAAATAGTGTTCATTGTACTCATTGGGTAGGTTTTTGTCCCTTCCCTCCTCCTCCTTTTACCTTGCTTAATATTCACTGAGTTTTGCTTCCCTCTGTGCACATCTGTGCTCGTCACTTAGTTTCAGTTTAATAATGAGTACATGTGGTGTTTGTTTTTCCCATCTTAAGATACTTCACTTAGGACAATGGTCTCCTGTTCCATCCTACCTGACTATAAGGCTATAGTAACCAAAACAGCATGGTACTGGTATAAAAGCAGAGACATACAACAGTGGAAAAGAATAGAGAACCCAGGTATAAAACCATCTACCTACAACCACCTGTTCTGGAAAATGTAGACAATAACAACCATGAAGGAAGGGAAGCCCTATTCAATAAATGCTCTGGGAAAACAGAATAACCACACACAGAAGAATGAAACAGGACCCCTATCTTTTGCTTTATATAAAAAGTAATTAGAGATAGAATAAAGGATTTAAATGAAGGCATGGAACCATGGGTATTCTGGAATAAAATGTGGGAAAATCTCTTCTAGATATTGTCCTAGGCAAAGTTGATATATATGTATGAGTAAGATCCTAAAAGCAAATATACCAACAACAAAAATGAACCAATGGGACTTAATTAAAAATCTTCTGTATAACAGAACAAATAATCAACAGGGTAAACAGACAACCTATACAATGGTAGAAAACGTT
>NW_012155963.1:18127-19925 GCF_000956105.1 Propithecus coquereli | reverse complement strand
GACTTGGAAGAAAAATTCACTAAAGAAATTGAAATATTAAAGAAAAATCAAACCGAACTCTTGGAAATGAAGAATGTATTCAGGGAACGACAAAACACAGTGGAAAGCCTCAAGAACAGGGTAGATCAAACAGAAGAAAGAATCTCAGAGGTTGAAGACAACTTCTTACAATTAAATAAGTCAGTCACAGAGATAGAGCAGAACATTAAGAGAAAAGAAATAAGCCTACAAGACATGTGGGATTCTGTGAAAAAAGTGAACCTGAGTGTGATGGCGATTCCTGAAGGTGAAGAAGAAAACACGCAAGGGCTGGATAAGGTATTTGAAGATGTAAGAGAGGAGTATTTCCCAGGCCTTGCTAAAAATCTAGATATTCAGGTACAAGAAGCTCAAAGGACCCCTAGCAGATTCAATGCAAACAGGAAGACACGACGACTCGCAATCATCAGACTGACCAAAACATCCACTAAAGAGGCCCTTCTATGAGCTGTAAGAAGGAAGAAACAAGTAACATACGAAGGAAAGCCCATCAGAATAACTCCAGACTTCTCAACTGAAACCCTACAAGCAACAAGAGACTGGGGTCTCATTCTCACTTTTCTGAAACAGAATAATGCTCAGCCTAGAATCTTGTACCCTGCAAAACTAAGTTTCATATATAAAGGAAAAATAAAGACATTCTCAGATAAGCAAAGACTGAGGGAATTCAACAAGACAAGACCAGCCTTCCAAGAATTACTAAAAACGGAACTATGCAAGGATCACGACAATAAACACCCTCGAATGTAAAACCACTCACAAGCTAAAGATCAAAGGCTAGATTCCACATGGCTCAAGAGAAAAAAACAAAGCAACAAAATGCCAAAATGCAAACCAACAGAATGAACAGTAATTTGCCCCACTTATCGGTTCTCTCAACAAATGTGAATACCTTCAACTCCCTGCTAAAGAATCAGAGGCTGGCCAAACGGATAAAAAAATACAAGCCAAGTATCTTCTGTCTCCAGGAAACACATCTAACCTGCAAGGATGCATTTACACTCAAGGTAAGAGGGTGGAAATCAATACATCAAGAAAATGGAAGCCAAAAGAAGGCTGGTGTGGCAGATTTGATCTCAGATAACTTAGTTTTTAAATCAACAAAAGTGATGAAACACAAAGAGGGTCACTATATAATGGTGAAGGGTACGGTTCAACAAGAAGACATAACAATTCTAAATATGCATGCACCCAACTTAGGTGCACCCAGATTCATAAAGCAAACTCCATATGATCTAAAAAAATTGATAAGCAGCAACACTGTAATAGTCAGAGACTTCAACACCCCACTGACAGCACAAGACAGACCCACCAAACAGAAAATTAACAAAGAAATAACGGACTTAAACAGAACTCCAGAACAAATGGTCCTGACTGACATTTACAGGACGTTCTACCCAAAACCACTGCATACACGGTCTTCTCATCGGCTCATCGGACATTCTCTAAGATTGACCATATTCTAGGACACAAAGCATGTCTCAAAAAATTTAAAAAAATAGAAATTATACCGTGCATCTTCTCAAATCACAGTGGAATAAAAATAGAAATCAACCCCAACAGAAACTCTCATCTCCACACACAGTCATGGAAATTAAACAACCTTCTCCTGAATGATTCCTTCATAAATGAGGAAGTAAAGATGGAAAACAAAAAATTCTTTAAACTAAATCACAAAGGTGACAAAAGTTATCAAAATCTGTGGGACACAGCCAAAGCAGTCCTGAGAGGAAAGTTTATTTCCATAAATGCCTATATT
>NW_012155963.1:17703-17983 GCF_000956105.1 Propithecus coquereli | reverse complement strand
TAGAAAACATTCCAAAAAAGAAAAGTCCTGGACCAGATGGTTTCATATCCGAATTTTACAACACCTACAAAGAAGAAATGGTGCCTATCCTACAGAAATTATTCCACAGCATTGAGAAGGATGGATTCCTCCCCAATACATTTTATGAAGCCAACACAACCCTGATACTAAAACAAGGAAAGGTTGCAACAAAAAAGTGAAACTACAGACCAATATCCCTTATGAATATAGCTGCAAAAATTCTAAACAAAATTCTAGCTAACTGAATCCAGGTGCTTAT
>NW_012155963.1:14649-14950 GCF_000956105.1 Propithecus coquereli | reverse complement strand
AAGTATCCCAAGAATGGAAAGATAAGCACCACATGTACTCACCATCAAATTAGTATTAACTGATCAACACATAAGTGGACATATGAGAATAACATCTTTTGGATGTCGAGCACTGGGGCGCGGGGAGCGGCAAGGTGGGGACGGGTATATGCATACACAAAGAGTGCAATTCGCACCATCTGAAGGATGGACATACTTGAAACTCGGACTTGTGGGGGGAGAAGGGCAAGGGCAACATACGTATCCTAAACAACTTTACCCCCATAATATGCTGAAACAAAACAAACAAAAAGAAACAATG
>NW_012155963.1:13160-13460 GCF_000956105.1 Propithecus coquereli | reverse complement strand
CGGGTGGGAAGGGGGAGGAGGGGATGGGTTTATGCATACATAGCTAGTGCGATGTGCACCATCCGGGGGATGGACACACTTGAAGCTCTGACTTATGGGGGGGGGAGGTGGAGCAAGGGCAACATACGTAACCTAAACAGCTGTACCTCCATAATATGCTGAAATAAAAAAAAAGCATAAATAAATCCTCAAATTATATTTAAAAAAAACAAAAAGAAACAACCACATTGAAAACTAGGAAAAATAGACGAACAGAAGTTTTTCAAAAGAAGATAGACAAATGGTCAAAAAACAAATGAA
>NW_012155963.1:12277-12599 GCF_000956105.1 Propithecus coquereli | reverse complement strand
AATCAAGAAGGAAGGAGGGGGGAAGAGGGAAGGGATGAAGACCTATCTATGGGGTATCATGAACAGTTCTTTTGTGATGCGCATGCTAAAAGCCCTGACTTAAGCATTATGCAAGGTATCTATGTAACAAAAACTTTTGTACCCACTGAATATTTTCATATTAAAAAATAGAACTTTCAAAATTTGTGGAATACAGTGAAAGCAATTCTTGCAGGGAAATTTATTGCACCGATTGTAAATATTAAAAAAGAAAGAAGACATAAAATCAGTATTGTAACAATCCACCTTAGGAAACTAGAAAAAGAAGAACCAATTCTATACA
>NW_012155963.1:7488-7848 GCF_000956105.1 Propithecus coquereli | reverse complement strand
GAGCCCCTTGGTGTTCATCAGTTAGTGCCAATTTCATGGCCAGTACATGTGGTGCTTATTCTTCCATCCTTGTGATACCTCACTTCAGAGGATGGACTAAAGCTCTATCCAGGAAAATATAAGAGATGGTAGATAAACGTCGTTTTTTGTAATTGAGAAGTTTTCCATCGTGTCCCTATACCATATTTTATTAATCCACTCTTGGATTGATAGGCACTTGGGTTGTTTCCACATCCTTGCAATAGTGAATTGTGCTGCCATAAACATTTGAGTGCAGATGTCTTTATTATAGAATGTCTTTTGTTCCTTTGGGTAGATGCCAAATAGTGCTATTGCTGGACCCAACGGTATTTCTATTTT
>NW_012155963.1:6566-7438 GCF_000956105.1 Propithecus coquereli | reverse complement strand
TATTGCATCTTTGATTTAATTTTTGGCTTGACTGTTATTGGCATATATAAAAACTTATGATTAGTGTGCATTGATTTTGTGTTCTGAGACTTGGTTGAATTCGTTTATCAATTCCAGGAGTCTCTTGGTTGAATCGTTGGGGTTTTTAGATATAATATTATATTATCAGCCAAGAATGATAGTTCGACCTCTTGTGCCCCTATTTGGATGCCCTTGATTTCCTTCTCTTGTGTGATTGTTATGACTAGAACTTCCAGCAATATGTTGGATAGAGGTGATGATAGAGAGCAACCATGTCTTGCTCCAGTTCTAAGAGGGAATGCTATCACTCTTTCCCTGTTCAGTATGACTTTGGCTGTGGGTTTGTTGTATATGGTTTTAATAATTTTGAGAAATGTCCCATCTATGCCTATTTTGTTAAGAGTTCTTGTCATAAAAGGGTGATTAATTTTGTCAAATACTTTTTCTCTGTCTATTGAGAGGATCGTATGGTCTTTGTTTTTCCTTTTATTTATATGGTGAATTACATTTATAGTTTTGCATATGTTTACCCATCCTTGCCTCTTTGGGATGAGGCCCATCTGTTTATCATAAATTATCTTTGTGATGCGCAGTTGACTTCAGTGTGCTAAGATTTTATTGAGAACATTTGCATCTATATTCATAAGGGATAGTGGTCCGTAGTTTTCTTTTTTTGTTGCGCCCTTTCCTGGCTTTGGTATCAAGGTGATATTGGCTTCATAAAATGAGTTGTGGTGGATTCCATCCTTTTTAATGTTGTACAATAATTTCTACTCTGTAGGTACTAGTTATTCTTTGTAGTTTTTGATCCAAGAGTTTGTACCCCTATACTACTTTGAAATAAAAAAAAA
>NW_012155963.1:4694-6516 GCF_000956105.1 Propithecus coquereli | reverse complement strand
ATGGAGGAAACTTATGCATATTAGTCGATGAATGGAACCAGTCTGAAAAGGCTACATACTATTTGTTTTCAACCATTAATATATGACATTCTAGAAAATGTCATATATTGCACTATGGAACACCAAATGATCATTCATTTGCAAAGGGCTTTGCGGGAAGGGAGGGATATATAGGCAGAGCACAGAGGACTTTTAGGGCAATGAAACTGTCCAGTGTAATACTACAATGAAGGGTACATGTCATTATACATTAGTCAAAAGCCATAGAATGTACAACACAAAGAGTGAAGCCTATGTAAACTATAAAGTTTGGTTCATGATTATGTGTAACTGTTGGATCATTGATTGTAACTAATAAACGTCATTGATTAGGATAGTTTATTGTGGCAGATGATATGGGTGGGTACTGGGAGAGGGTATATGGTCACCTGTGTACTTCTTACGTAGTTTTGCTGGGAACCTGAAACTCCTTTAAAAAATAAATTCTATAAATAAAAAAAATTCTCTGTAATACACAACTCCAGTGAAGCTAAAGCTTGCTTTACCCTTGGGCCGTGGTGGGCTTAATGCTGATAATGTCCTGATGAACTGGGCCAAGATGGGAATTCCGTGAGATGGGATATGAGATGTCACTGAACTGGGAGTTGGACTAGCAATGAACAGTACCATGTTGGAGTTGGACTAGCAAAATATGATGTCTTGTGCTGATGCCTTGGTGACACTTTATCTCACTGAGTCTCCAACTGCTCATTCCTAAAGAGCAAATCAAAGCTTGGAACTGTTGATCTAAGTGATCCCTTTAAATTGTCTATGAGTCTTTCATTCTGTAAAAAGAAAGGTCATTGCAGGAGCCCAGCTTAGCAGAAGGGAAGAAGAGCAGAGCAGGGACACCTATGTCTCAGGGAATGAAATGATTGCTCTGTAGAGAGCAACTGAGTTTATTTTATCCAAATAGGCTGGTGTGGTTCTTTTAGACCAATGTGAGTCCAGTGGAAAATTCCTCCCCTTTGCTCTGGATAACATGCCTGTGCTGACTCCAGTTTTAAAGGTTATAAAAACAAACTCTTTTAACCCCCAGTTTAGTCAATTGGTGCTTTAATATTTAATTAAATTAATGTTCAAGTTGAAAGTCACTCACTAGGTTGAATGATGAAATATTGAACCTTAGTACACAGTATGTGCATTTGGGGCAACCTGGTTGAACTGAATGTTTTCCTTGCAGTGGGTGCATGTGCAGGGTTATTGATTCCAGACTCAGCATTTCCACCTGAAGTCTGTGTGTCCTTGGCCAATGTACAGAATCTCCAAGGGCCACCATTCCCTTCCCAAAGATGAGAATAATTTTATCTGAGGCAAAGGTAATTCACAGAATCAAAAGGTATATAGTGTGTGTTAAAATTCTTTGTAAATTGCCAGAATCCCTGTAAACATGACTGTTAAAACATTGTGTAACTGGGTCTTGACATAACTTAATTTTTCTTAATAAAACAGGTGGAAATAACTGCACTAGTTAATTTAGAAAGCTATGATGATTTATTTACATAACATGCCTTTGCACAAGCACTATCCTTAATGATCTGTAGTATGCATCATTCTGATTGTATTGAGATCCTCATGGCCACTGAATGTCAGTCAGCTTCCATTCAGGTCTGCATATTGTGGTACTTCTGTGCTGTGGATCTGTTTAGTGATTTCCCTGTCTCCCATCCTCTATTGCATCTACAACTGTTATTTGGTGTACATTATTTCATTCTATTATTTCCAATAGTGACAGACCAAAAACAACAGAAGCAGCTGTGTCTGGAGGAGATTGCGAGGTGGA
>NW_012155963.1:1867-2807 GCF_000956105.1 Propithecus coquereli | reverse complement strand
GGCTAGCCAATGCAGTGTGATCTGACCCACAGGAGGATACCTGGCTTCTCCACTGCCCTACAGCCTCACTCAGACAGGGACATTCCTGAAGTCAATGCAAAGTCCTGGCATGGGAGGACAGGCTCTGTGGAGAGGAGATAATAGCAGGAAACATTTCGAACTTCCTGGTGCTCTCTGCTGGGACCACACTGGGTGGGGGAGGGACTGGGCTGAGGGGTTACTTCTCACTACCTCATGAAGAAGTTTGGAGACAGGCACTTTGCCCTGGTGGTCAGCAGGAGCAGAACAAAGCTGGTAAATGCTGAAAACGGGGCTCTGCCCCTGAAAACCACTGATGATTTGGTTGGCTCAGGGTGGGAGAGAAAGAGCAGGACCCTATGTTAAGAAGACGTCAGACTGTGGGACTGTGATGCAGATAGAACAGCTGGCAGCCTGTGGATTCAGCCCGCTGGACTGGCATGTGCCGACTCCTGAGTGGTCACTCCAAGTGCTAGCTGTCCAGGGGTGGGCGTCCGCCATTTTGGGGTGCACTACTCGGAGATGCTGTGGCATGCTGCAGTTTCAAGCAGAACCCCTCCCCCTTCCTGGGGACTTTCGAGCCAGCGCGGCCGGCTCCGCACTTAGAGGTGGGTAGAGGTGAGAAAAGCTGCCTTCTCTGTGCAGCTGGCATGAATTCCTGGGACTTTGGTGCTAGAAAATAGCATGCAACCTGTTGATTTGGATAGCCGAGCTTGTGTCAGCAAGGTGAATCTTGATTCCTTCTTCCCAGTGCTAGTTCTCCAGAGGTGGGGGACCACAATCTGTGGGATACCCAAATCACAGAGGCTGGGGATCCTGGTGGTGTCAGGCAAATCCCTCCAGCAGGCCAGTGACTTTCCCTCAGAGGAGGGGAGAAGTGAGAAAAGCTGCTTGCTCTGTGTGAGTGGAGTGAATCTGTGGT
>NW_012155963.1:1614-1817 GCF_000956105.1 Propithecus coquereli | reverse complement strand
CAGTGATGGAAAGGGGAGAACCCTGCCTTTTATTTTATATACTTGGGCTGCAATCCAGTGTGATTAAACCAGAATGTCCAGGGTGGGTAGTGGAAACAAGAAGGCTAAAGAACATTTTATGTTTATCTCTCTCAGTTTTCCAAAGTCCACTCAGATGACAACATCAGTGGACCTAGGTGATTCACCACTTTATATGTCAAAGA
>NW_012155963.1:0-303 GCF_000956105.1 Propithecus coquereli | reverse complement strand
GAATATACATTCTTCTCATCAGCTCATGGAAATTTCTCTAAAATCTATCACATCCTAGGCCACAAATCAGATCTCAACAAATTTAAATAAATAGAAATTTTACCATGTATTTTCTCAGAACAAATGGAAAAAAATTAGAGACCAATTCCAACAGAAACATTCACCACTTCACAAAGTCATGGAAATTAAACAATCCATTACTGAATGGCTATTGGGTCAAGAAGGAGATCCAGATGGAAATCAAAAAATTCTTAGAACTAAGTGATAATGGGGACAAAAGTTATAAAAGTCTATGGGATACAG
>NW_012155962.1:9104-9477 GCF_000956105.1 Propithecus coquereli | reverse complement strand
GAAACTACAATACCTGTAGCTAAAAGACTGTCAGGATTCTCACCTTTCTTGTTTATTCAGATATAATCAGAAACCCAAACTCACCAGGTTTCCCACGGACATAACCCTATAATGATCTGGATTTACCCTAACCTGACCAATGTCCCACCCTTCCCATGTCTTTCCTCATGACCCCTGGAACACCTGTAAAATTCCTTTCTCCTTCTAAAACCTCAGTAACATTTAAGTGTATTCATCAGTCATTGCCTCCTAGTTCTGTCATCTACCACCCTGTTTCATCCCTACCACCATCACTGTCTCTTATTGATGATTCAAATACCTGTTTTATTGCTGCTGTTACAAATTATGTCAAATTTATTGGCTTAAAATAATA
>NW_012155962.1:2847-3408 GCF_000956105.1 Propithecus coquereli | reverse complement strand
AGTCTTCTGCATGTGGCCATCCATTTTTCCCAGCACCATTTATTGAACAGGGATTCTTTTCTGCTGTGTATGTTTTTGTCTGCTTTGTCAAAGATTGGATGGTAATATGAGGACAGTTTTATATGTTGGTTCTCTGTTCTGATCCATTGGCCTATGTCTCTGTTCTTGGGCCAGTAACATGCTGTTTTGGTTACTATAGCTTTCTAGTATAGCTTGAAGTCTGATAAATTGGTGCCTCCCAATTTTTTCATTTTGCTTAAGGTTGTTTTGGCTATACAGGGTCCTCTTTGGTTCCATACAAATGAAGAATTATTTTTTCTAGATCTGTGAAAAATGATGCTGGTATTTTAATAGGAATTGCATTGAATCTGTAGAGCACTTTGGGTAACAGAGATATTTTAGGAATGTTGATTCTGCTGATCCATGAGCATGATATGTCTTTACATCTGTTTACATCCTCTGCTACTTCCTTCCTCAGTATTTCATAGTTCTCCCTATAGAGGTCTTTCATCTCCTTAGTTAAATATATTACTAAGTATTTTATTTTCTTTGTTGCTATTG
>NW_012155962.1:0-307 GCF_000956105.1 Propithecus coquereli | reverse complement strand
ATTTCCCCTAGATCAGACAAGAGAAGGTCCTCAGAGGAAGCCTGGCTGCATCAATGCAGATTTTTTCTACAGATGCAAATCTCCTCCACAAAAGATAGCTTTTCAGGTATTCTTGTATTTCCAGCCCTCTGAACAGTGATCCTGGATTATGTCAAGGAAATATATTTGGGGGCAAAATATGTTGGTTTTATTCAAAATTATAAAATTATCTGAAATAAGAATTTTACTGATAGAATTATAGAGGGAAACACCAAAAACTTTGCTGCTGAGCCCACCATCAGAGTGGACCACCATGAGTCACAGAAGT
>NW_012155961.1:14057-14467 GCF_000956105.1 Propithecus coquereli | reverse complement strand
TCTGCACTGTACTAGTCTGCTCACTGTATGGTGGTCGGTAGTCCCCCCTTATCCGTGGTTTCACTTTCCACAGTTTCTGTTACCCAAGGTCAACCACAGTCCCAAAATGTTACGTATGATGAGGCATTTTGAGAGGGAGAGAAACCACATTCACATAACCTTGATTATGGTATATTGTTATAATTATTGTATTTCATTATTTGCTATTGTAAATCTCTTACTGTGCCTAGTTTACAAAACTCAAGGCTAATTGTATGATATATAAGCAGCTTTCTTTCTACAATGAGTGTGGGTAGAATAATAAAAAGTATTATTGGTTATACTGCCCAGCTTTTCATACATTTCTAAGTTTTTAATATTTTATGAGTATGGTTAATATTAATTAAAATAGCTTCTGTTCTTTAAAAATC
>NW_012155961.1:1212-2132 GCF_000956105.1 Propithecus coquereli | reverse complement strand
GGAAATATTTTCAGTAGACACGCATTGACTATGATATTTTCAATGGCCTGTTGTTATTTTCTATTGCTAATTTTAAAAGTAAAAAGATCTTGGATTAAGAGATGTCAGACTCCTGTTTCAGCATAAACATGATTGGAATCTGGATGGTGTCTCTGTAGAGAGGGGACAGTGGGACAGAAAGACCTCACCATGCCCACACAATTAAAGGGTTTTATTGATGTCATGGAGAATACTGCCCTGTGGTTCTTTAAATAATTACTTTATTTTATGAAATAAGTTGACTGCTAAGGATTTTACTGGAGGGAGAAGGGGAACAAGGGACTAAACCGAAATTGAAAACAAGGCAGCAAAGTATCTATGACTGTGGGAGCTAGTTGCCAGGTAGCTGGGTCAGTTCCTCCCAACCTACTAAGTAAAGCACTAGCTTCATGGTGACCTGTTGGGTCAAATGAATGCATTTTCATCTGAATATTGGGATGAACCTTTGGTTTTTTTGGTGCAATGCATATTGACAAGACAGAAAAGCTCCAGAACTGTGTGCCTTGTGATTTCTTCCTCACCCCTTTCAACTGAGTGTGGGACCTCTTATAAGTTCCTCTCTCTCTGTTAAGTAGCAGAAAGTATAATTTTATCATCTCTTACAGATGTCATAGGGAAGCCAACAGTCCAAATGTTGCAAGTTAGTAAAATGAGGAGCCAGGATGGTGATCCTTCCCCTGACTGAAAGGGAAATGACAGTTCTTGATGATGGTAAAATCTTTATAAGATTCTATTCCTAGACTTTTTAGTTCTGTAAAGGCCCATGATGCCAAATGCAGGATTCTTTTCCAGCACAGATTTCATGAAACTAGTTGCCTGTGGGATAACAGAGAAAACCTTAATTGTCAGGTATTCTGTAATGTTAACTATTCACATGTTGA
>NW_012155961.1:0-1162 GCF_000956105.1 Propithecus coquereli | reverse complement strand
ACCTCACAGCATAGTCATCCTGTAACCCAGCTCTAATCACATCTCTCCTTTTTGGCTAAGAAACGTCTTAGGCTGAGTGAAGAAAAGCACAGTACTGTTAGATTCTGTGTACCTCCTTTCCCCTCCACTCAGAATGATGTCCTGTCACCTGACCCTGTGTTTCAAGTTATGTTCTTGCTGCTAGCAGGACACCTCATCTTGTGATCTCCACAGTGTCCATACAAGCCAATTCATCCTTTCATGATCCTGAGGACTGATACACATGATGTTTCGCATTTGCTGCCTTCCTTTTAAAGAGAATACTGTTGCTGTCTGCATTATGTGGAGATGGGTACTCGCTTTTATGATCTGTGATTCTTAAGGGTCTGCAAAGCAAAGAAACAAACCATCTGAATAATCAGAAAATGCAGAACAAGTCCATGTACAAAAAACTGTGGCTTTCAATGGGGCTGTTCTATTCTTCTGTCTTAGTCGTTCTGCAAGAAGATACCAGAATGGGCTCCCACCAAGTGGGTGGGTGTAGTCAGGACCACAGGGCCTGCTTTCTGTAGTGCAGGAATCCAAATGAGACATCTGTAATCTGATCTGGAAACTATAATTCTGTTATGATGGGAGTGCCAGGCTCTCTAGTTTGTTGTTCACATTTAGTGATTGAAAACAAGAGCATAAACGTGGATCCATCCTAGTAACAAGGATTTGGGCATAAAGGGTTGTAGCTTTAGCCTCAATTTTCAATCACAAAGGAAGTAAGAAAGAGAGTTCTTCCCCACCGTCCCCACCCACAGTGGAAGTCATTTCAACCATCTGGATTCATTTCCCAGGGTCAGTAAGCTTTTTAATTAGAATACCAGTAGTAAGTGTGATTCTTCCACATACCCTAGGGAGCACTCTGCTAATTTACATCATCACCAATTAACTGGGCTGCGTGTTATTATCTAATTCAACATATCAAAGAACTACTTTTCTAGGGTCCTTTTACCATCAATCTGATAATAATATATCCTCTCGAATGTGATGGCAGGTGGTATCATTAGCTATCATTAGAATCTGCATTTCCTCAAAGATACTATAAGTTCTAATATCTGGATACCTTGTTTACTTCATTTTAATGAGGGGTGTGTGTGTGTTTATGTATTAAAGTAACTCCATTCATCATGTTTCA
>NW_012155960.1:3659-7577 GCF_000956105.1 Propithecus coquereli | reverse complement strand
GGAACACACATCAGCCTACATGAGACACCCGCTGAGTTCCACACCCGCCAGGAGGACCAGGGCCACATCTTCTGGTGACGGTCGTCGGCAAGGATGTGGAGAAACTGGAACCTTCGTACGCTGCCGACGGGAGTGTGGAACGGCGCAGCCGCTTCGGAAAATGGTCACACAGTTGACACAGAGTGATCATACGACCCAGCAGTCCCACGCCTAGTGGAACCTCAGGTGTGTACCCAAGAGGAGCGAAAACACGCGTGCACACAGAAACGTGGACCAGGTGCTCACAGCAGCATGCGAGTGCCATAGCCCGGTTGCGGAAACTACCCGGATTCCCATCAGTGGACGAGTGAGCGAATCAAATGCGGGGTGTCCAAGAGGCACGCTGCTGAGCCGTGAGGAGGCGTGGAGCCCCGAGACACGCGACGGCACGGAGGGCCTTGCCCACGGGCTCAGCGAGAAGCCACACACAAGGCCACGTGTCGTGACTCCATTCCTGTGCCGTGTCCAGAACGGGCAAATCCCAGGCGCAGAAAGTGGGTCAGTGGCTGCCGGGGCCGGGGAGCAGGCGGGGGGTAGCAAGGGGGCGCAGGGGTCCTGTTAGGCGACGAGAGTGTTCTGAGGCCAGCTGGGTGATGGGTGCACGATCCGTGACTGTGCTGCGGGAAACGCTGAGGAACGCGCCGGGATGAGTGAGTGGGGTGCAGTATGGACGGGACCTCCGCCGAGCTGCTGCCAGGAAAGACACACAGACTGCAGGAGGGCGTCTGGGAGGAGCCTGCAGGTCGTGCACCCGCTGAAGGTGGGGGTGGGGCCAGCCGCACCGCCGGGCGTGGCGGGGCGAGGGTCAGGGTGCGGGGGTCGGAGCTCTGCGTGCAGACTGGGGGCTCGGGGGGTTGGTGAGTGTAGACCCCTGCTCCGCGGACTCTCGATGGTAAAGAGCTGGCATTTTGGTCGTAAGAGACAATGAAGAATGAGCAACTGGAAAAGAAATCGCAGGGCGCGTTCGGGTCGGAGTCCTTTTGATTGGATTCAGCGGATGGGGGGTTGCCCTGGACGCCCCCTTCCTGCACGGACCTCTTCGCGGGGCCTGTGCGCTCCGTGGGCGGCGCTTGGGTAGCTCCGGGTCCGCGGTCCCGGGAGGGTCCCTGTGAAGGGCGGAGGCAGGACTCCAGAGGCAGAGAAGGGGCTTGGAGCAGGAGAGGGTGGGGAGGGGCCTCAGCGGGTGGGAAGTTCCCGGAAGGGAGCTGGGGGCGCCCAGAAGAGGGCAGGGCAGAGCCTGCTGAGCGGGAGCCCCGACCCTGGAGTGGGACGTGGGAGGGGCCCGGCCGTGTTTTCTCCATGAACATGAGACTTCGGAGCCACCATCAAAGGGAGACACGGGGCCCTGGGCAGCGGGACCCCAGTGGTGGCAACCCGGGGACACGCCATCCCCCATCCCTCTCGGGGCCCTTCTGGGCAGGGGTTCTCTGGCGCTATCTTTCTCATTCTGGTGATTCCCAACAGATACAGGGTTTAGTATTTTTAATCATTCTGCCGTTTTTGAGCCTTTGGTTTAACACTAATGACAATCTGGCGTGGAAGAAAGGAAGGCGTGGGCTTGGGGGAGACTCAGGGTGCGTTTGACCTTGTTCCAGCTTCACAGCAGCCTGGATGGGACCTGGGGCAGGTGCAGCCCAGCGGGCAGCCGGGAAAGCAGGGGCAAGGGGGGGATACCTCGCTTTACCTGCAGCCACTGCAGGAGTGTGGCGGGGTGGGGGAGCGTGGTGGGGCAGCGTGGTGGGGCAGTGTGGGCCCCTGGGGCTGCGGGCCCAGGGCTGAGCCCGGCAGAGCTTGGAGGAGCTGGTGGTGGCTGGATGCTGCAGCAGGACAATCAAGGAGGGCTTCCTGGAGGAGATGGGTTTTGTGCCACAGCCGCCTGCTGTTGCACAATGGGCACAGTGGTCACTCTAGATTCCCAGGGGTCCTTTAGCAGCAGGCATGAGTGAGTGGCCACCCAGGTCCAGCCCTGAGAGCAGGTAGCGCTGGCAGGGGTGGGCAGGTGCAGGGTGGACCTCAGGCCTCGCTTCCTGTGGGAAAGGCATGTGTGTGTCTCAGTAGTTAGAAATGTGCGTGCGAGTATCTGCGTGCATTTCTGTCTTAGTCCGTGTTGTGCTGCTACAACGAAATACCTGGGGCTGGGTGATTTAGAAAGAACAGAAATTTGTTTTTTCAGAGTTCTCGGGCTGGGAAGTCCATGACCAGGGCCACGGCAGGTTTGGTGTCTGGCGAGGGGAGGACCACTGACATGGCCGGAGGCTGGAGAGAAAAAGGGACCAACGTCCCCCGGCCAAGCCTTTTATCATGGCCTTAGCGTGTTCTCAGGGTGGGGCCCTCGGGTCCCAAACACCTCCCAGCACTGTGGGGATTAGGTGTTCCACACTCGAATCTTGGAGGACACTGTCAGACCACGGCAGTTTAGGAATGTGGGTATGTTCTTGGCGCAGCCGCGTGGCCTGGAACGGGAGCTGCGGGCAGAGACGCAGAGGAGGGGGCTGTGAGCGCGGGCTGAGCCCTCCCGGCCCCCGCGGCCGGGCACTGACTTCCCGACCGTGCCTCACGGGCCGTCCAGACTCGCTAAGGCCACCCCGTGGCGCACTGCAGCTGGCAGGCGCTGACTCGCGAGAGCCGTGGGTTACGCTTTCGGGAAATCTGTGAGCCGACTGGTAAACACGGCCACTGCTGAAAATTAGATTATGCACAGTCACCTGTAAATAAGTCACACTAACAACAGAGGTGACCTGTGTACACTAGAAGAAAGGAGCAAACTGAATCCGGATCAGGCAGAGGGAAGGAAACACCCCAGATCGGGATGGAGACGGCCGAGGGGGAGAACAGAAAGAGGAGGAAATCGCCCGAACCACGGTTGTTCCTTGGAAAGAGGAACGAACCTGACAGGCCTTTGGCGGGGCCGATGCGAGGTGGGAGGGCGTCTAGGAGACTCAGCCGGCCGAGCAGGGGCTGCCTCGCGGGCGCAGGGCTAAGAGGAAGGCGACGAACCGCGTGCGCCGGCATGTGGAACAGCGCAGACGGAATGACGCAGTCCCAGCAAGACAGAAACCGCCAGGACTGACTGGCGGAGACGTAGACAGTCTGGATGGACCTGGGCCAAGTAAAAGCAGTGAATTGATAATCAAAACAAACTTCCCAATAAGGAAAGTCCAGGGCTCAACCCGTGAACGATGCCACTTGTTTAAAGAAGAATTAAGGCCAGTCCTCAAACTCTTCCCCAAAAATAGGAGAAGAGGGGACCTTCTTCATTCACTCTGTGAGGCTCATGTTACCCTGATGTCACAGGAGGCGCTCGAAGACTCTGGACTTCATGGTTATAGACAAAAACCTCAACAAAACATCAGCAGACTGCACCCGGCGGCACGTTAAAAGGTTCGTACGCCTTGACCAAGTGCGGTTTTCCTCTAGGATGCCAGGTTGCTTCAAAATGGGAGAATCGGGCAGCGTGATAGATCACGTGACCATGTCAGTAGATGCAGAAAAGGCACGTCACGTGGTGCTTCCAACACCCTTCCGTGGTAAAAGCACTGAGCATGCCTGGGAAAGAGGAGAACCTCCGTGACAGCGCCTGGGAAACACCTGCCGTCAGCGGCACACGCAGGTCAAAGACTGGGTGCTCCAGACGTCGGAGACAGGGAGGGGCGCGCTCCCGCCTCTGCGGGGGGACCTTGTACGGGACGTCCCAGCCGGGACAGGGAGGCACGACAAAGCACAGACCGACCAGGACTTAATGGCGGTTTGACTTAACGATTTTTTGACCTTGAGTAAGCTCATCCTAAGTCGAAGGACACCTGCGAAAGGAATCTCAGTTGGAAAGGAAGAAGTGAAACGATCTGTGGTCAAAGGGGATGTGATCTCTTATTTAAAAAA
>NW_012155960.1:1088-2982 GCF_000956105.1 Propithecus coquereli | reverse complement strand
AGTTAAGTGTGGGTGACGTTCAGAACCCTGAAAGCACAGGCAAGCTGGCGTGGGTGATGGGGCCTTCCTGTCCCAGCTTCCCGAAGGCTTTGAGGGGATCACCTCGTACGTTTCCAGACACCCACCCAGGGAGGTACTTCCGTTGCCCACTGTGAAAAGCAGGAACCCAAGCCCCAGGAAGGGTGGCACTTGCCCCATCCACATGGCTGGAAAGCGGGGGCACTGGGGTGTCCCCTTCCTGGAAATGTCCCTGCAGCTCTGAGCTGGCCCAGGCCTGGGACATTGAGCTGTAGAAGAGAAAGCACCAGGCCTGTGGCGTCAGGGGTTCCTGACCTGTGGAGTAAAGGTTTGTGTGGAAGGTGCCCTGAGCTGTCGTGTGTGGAGGGATCAACGTGGCAAGAGCCCGGGGTAAACCATGGACTGAGACTGTGACACCAGGGAGGGCTTCCTGGAGGAGGTGACATCTGCACCCATGACTGCCACGAGCTAGTGGGATTCTCCAGGTGTCACACCGAGGGAACCTGGTGTGGTCAAGGGTGAGTCCTTGAACCCTGCCTAGGTCACAGCGCCGTCCAAATACTGCAGTTGTGAGTCCAGCATCCTTCCTGGGCATGTTGGCTGCAGAGAAGGGACGCAGGCAATGGCCCTGCCTCAAGTCTGGGGCTCCATCTGCCCGAACAGGGCCCCCAGTATCATGGCTGTGGCCTTGGTCCACCACTGGGCTTAGGTGAGTGGAGAGTTTTGCCTCAGCCGCTACAGCCAAGCTCGTGGAGCTTGGGGGTCTGCAGGGCCCACCTATGGGGGAGACCTTCACAGCCCAGCCCCCGCCTGCAAACCTCTGCCAGGCCGAGTCTAAGAGAGGATTCTGGGAAGCTGGACTCGGTGGTCACGACCTCCTCCTCAGAGGACCCAGATGCTGCCTTCCCAGGGAGCCCAGCTTCGGCGGGGCAGAGGGACTCGGGTACCTTTCGGTGGGCCGGGGTAGACGGTGGGTGTGGGTGGAGGAGGCTCAAGTCCAGGAGCCCTTCCTGGAGGAGGCAGCAGCCACGCCCAGTGTGGAGCATTCTTGCCCACTTTCTGCTTCTCTCCCTGTAATCACCGGCTTGTTCTCGCCCTGTCCTGGTTGCCCGACGGCCCCGGCTGCTGTCCTCCTCCAGCCGTGCAGGGAGTGGCCGCAGGGCCTGGCCCAGCCCTCAGACCTCGCGGCAGGCCTCCCTCCTCCGTCCTGAGCTCAGGCCCTTCTTTGATGAACATAAAACCTTGCGTTGTCTTTGATGTGATTTAAGATTTCAAACTAAATTCAATGGCATGATGAAAAACAAATCAAAGCCAGGGCGGTTTTGGAAGAAACAATTATTTTGATGTTGGAAGAGGCTTTGGTCACGTGACAGCGTGAGTGGGGGTGTCCCATCCTCCCTGCTCCGGGGGTGGGGAGGCGGCTCGGGTCACTCCGGGCCACCTGCGCGCGGCTTCGTCTTCAGGCGTCCGACTCCGGCGCACCTTCTAGGAGGCTGGGCCTTCTCCCAGCGCCCCCCGAAGTCCAGGCTTCCATGCTGGGTTCCTCCGAACTCATGGCCCCGCCGTGTGATCTGCTCCGTCAGGATGCGCCACTGCGCGCGTGCCCCGCCAAGAATTCACCGGTGGTCAGGGAATTTGACTCAAACTGACCCTTTGAGCTGAGGCTGCCCTTGAGCACACACAGGCGTGTTCGCGGCATGAGCATGTGTCATGCGTGTTTGCGTGTGACAGGACGGGGCGCTGCGATAAGGAGGCCCAGACCCTTCCGGAAATGCTGGACAGGTCATGGTGGATGAGCTTGCGGCATCCTGCGTAAAATCTCCCCTGGAGACGATTCCTTCCTGCTGCTGAAGGCTCTCAGCCCCCAGCGTCAGAA
>NW_012155960.1:0-1038 GCF_000956105.1 Propithecus coquereli | reverse complement strand
CTAAGTCGAAGGACACCTGCGAAAGGAATCTCAGTTGGAAAGGAAGAAGTGAAACGATCTGTGGTCAAAGGGGATGTGATCTCTTATTTAAAAAAATCTTAGGAATGTGCGCACAAGCGTGTGCACACACACACACACACACACACACACACGCACACGCCATCAGAACTAAGAGATGAGTTCAGCAAGGTTGCAGGCTACAAGATCAACATACAAAGTCAACTGTATTTCCCTGCAGGGGTAGTGCTCCATCAGAAAACGATGTTAGGAAATCGATCCCATCTACGACAGCATCAAAAACAGTCGAATACGGAGGAAAAAAACGTAACCAAAGAAATGCGGGATTTGCACGCTGAAGGCTGTGGAACGGCAGGGCTGCGGCTTGGCGTCGGCTCTCCTGTGCCGCCGTGTGGGTGCGTTTCCGCAGCCTCACGGAGCACTTCGTCTCAGGGCCTGTCCCTCCCCTCAGGTCCTAGCAGGGGACAGTGCGGAGGGTGGGAGTGCCACTAATTGAGCCACTTCCCCGTCTCACTCGGTCTAATCAGCATTTGAGATTCATCAGCATTTCCAAGAGGAAATATCTTCCCGAAGGCTTTGAGGAAATTCTCTCCAGGAAACCGAGAGCTGCCAGCCCAGGGTGTGGCGGCAGCCTGTTCGCCCTCATCGCGGCCAAGAACAGGGCACTCGTGGTATCATTTAGGGGCGCGTGCGCCGGGCCGCTGGTGCTGGAGAGCTGCGAGCTGCTTCTGCCCTGGTCCACCTGCACACCGGGGGCGCCCTAGACCCTCCCCGTGGGCCACTGTGCTCCAGTCGCTCTCAGCGGGAGTCCCAGCGCTGCGCCAGGGGGACGGAGGCCCTGTTCTGAGACTGCAGACCTGCTCTTGCGGGGCTGACGCTTTATGGACACTCACAGCCCCTTCCCCTCTTGGAAGGAGGCTGCAAGGGCACCCGCCCCTCAGCCCCTTGCCCTCTGGGTGGAGTTAAGTGTGGGTGACGTTCAGAACCCTGAAAGCACAGGCAAGCTGGCGTGGGTGATGG
>NW_012155959.1:18224-18525 GCF_000956105.1 Propithecus coquereli | reverse complement strand
AATGTAACAATATCTGAGGTACTTGGTTTGTGAAGAGACATAATTACTACCATTTAACAGTAAGTAGTTTATAAGCTCCTCTATTAGCTTTTCCATAGGTTTGTCTCTAAACCATTAGCAAGGAATTTTGAAATATATAAGGCCTTTGAATAATTAATCGATCCATCAGTTTCTTTCAATATTTTTCATAGAACATTCCAAAGAATATTGGCTTTATAAAGTATCCTACCACTATATAAGTCCAGCAAATGCCACATTCTCTCATCCTTTCTTTCTTTCTTTTTAACCAAAATTCACATGC
>NW_012155959.1:6021-6569 GCF_000956105.1 Propithecus coquereli | reverse complement strand
TTTTCCAGTTTGTGTGCATAAAGGTTTTTGTAATATTCATAATTATATCTTGAATCTCCTTGGCATTGGTTGTAACTTCTCCTTTTTTCTTCCTGATGGAGCTTATTAGAGATTTTTCTTTTCTATTTTTCGTGAGTTTAGCCAGGGGCGTGTCAATTTTGTTTACTTTTTCAAAGAACCAACTTTTTGTTTTATTAATCTTTTGTATAGTTTCCCTGTTGCCAATTTCATTAAGCTCTGATTTGATCTTAATAATTTCCCTTCTTCTGCTGGGTTTGGGGTTGGTCTATACTTCTTTTTCCAATTCTTTGAGTCGATTCATTATGTTGTCTGTTTGTGATCTTTTTGACTTTTGGATATAAGCATTTATGGAGATAAACTTCCCTCTCAGGACTGCTTTGGCTGTGTCCCACAGATTTTGGTAACTTGTGTCACCTTTGTCATTTATTTCAAAGAATCTTTTTATTTACATTTTTATTTCGTCATTTATGAAGGAATCATTCAGCAGGGAGTTGTTTAATTTCCATGACTTTATATAGAGATGAGAG
>NW_012155959.1:0-964 GCF_000956105.1 Propithecus coquereli | reverse complement strand
ATAATGCAAGGTTTTAGGAAGATTTGTCTGGCAAATGCCAGATGACTTCATGGAAAAAAGAGACACCATTTAGAAGGCAATTTCAATATTTTGAATGTGATGTAATATAGGAGGAAATTTCAGGACTCTTTGGTCATGCCATTACATTGGATTTTATCCAGAAAGCAATGAAAAGTGCAACTGCATTTTAGAAATTTCACTTTGCACTATGAATGATATTAATGTATTGAAGGGAGACAAGTTTGAGGCAAGGGGATTAATTGAAAGAGTGCTGCTTAATCCAGAGAAAAAATAATCATGCTGGAGAGAAGATTAT
The DNA here is from genome assembly GCF_000956105.1 of Propithecus coquereli. Lineage (NCBI taxonomy): Eukaryota > Metazoa > Chordata > Mammalia > Primates > Indriidae > Propithecus > Propithecus coquereli. The sequence continues at coordinate 648 of NW_012155959.1, read as the reverse complement.
AGATCCCATAAATATTTCAGAGTTTGACTTGTCAGTATGCAATGATCAATTGAAAATGAGGCTGGGATGGATTAAGGGAGAATCACGGTTTCTCACTTGAGAAACTGGAAACAAAGTGCCATTATGAGAAAGAACACGAAATTAGCAGGAGGTACTGCACCTTATCATAGTGGGTGTGGTGATAATTGATGACTTCAGTTGAGAAAAAATTGGTTCTGAGGTATCTATGACTATGTTGGCAGAGGTTAGATGATCATCTAGGCTTTAGATATTTGGGTATGAAGTTAAGAAAATATTTAACTTTTTCACGCTCTGGGGGAGAATCAGAATTTGAAGACAGAGAGAAGAGAGTAAAACCAGGAAAATGTCAGGTGCAAGAAAATAAAGAAAAGGAAATTTTAAATTCCACAGCTAGCAATGAAATTTCATGTTACACATCAGCCATTATTAATCTAAGTATTTCATTATAATATGTATTTAATTTAATATGAGTTAGCTTTTCTAAAATTGTATATATGTGATTCTCTACCTATACTAGAAGTACATGGAATGAATATTGTTCTTATACTTAATTGAAGGAATTTATCCCACAATCAAATTAAGAATATTTTGCAAAAAACGAAGGATCAATATAAGGAAAGTTCATAT
>NW_012155958.1:19246-20519 GCF_000956105.1 Propithecus coquereli | reverse complement strand
ACAGGTTCAATATGACTTGTAAGTTCAACTAAGGGCGAAAAGAAACTTTACTCTGGCTCTCTCTTTGTCCTAGTATTATGACATAATGACCTATACGCTCAATCACATTTCTCAAAGAAGCAGCAGCAGCAGCAGCAGCAGCTAACATTATTGAGTTGTTTTCTTCTATTATCTAGTACTGAGCTAGGTACATTTATATATTAGCTCAATTAATTCTCAGAACCATCATGTGGGTTAATTAGGTTTGTCCTCATTTTATAGATGATGAAACTGAGGTAACATATGTGTCCAAAGTCACAGAGATAAAAGTGACTGAGCTGAGATCCGAATCTATTTCAGACTGTGTAGCCTGTGCTCTATGTGAACAGAGTGGGTGCAAATCCAAATTTCTCTTCTTTATTAACTCTTCTCAGAAAGTAGATTATATATATGTTCTCACAAATAGCATGAAGTCTAGGAAAAAACATCCAATTTTTCATTTGTTAAAAAAGTAATTTTCTGCAACTGCCAAATTTGTTAATCAGGTGTAATCTGTGGAGGATCTAAAAAAGTGCACAAAATTTTTGGTGGCTTTTAGAAAAAGTTCGATACCACTCCAAAAGACATTGTCTGGTTATCTGCATTGATCTTAAATGAATTGAAATATTCAGGGATATTTTCAGGAAGTTAGTAGCGAAGCACCAGTGCTTCCTCCTGTGGTTTTGACTTTAGTTCATTGATGCGTGCAAAGATTTATCCATATTTGAGTAAAATTTGGTTTTGCCAAAACTCTTTTATTGAACGAAAACCCTCACAAGTTAGAAAATGTCACCAGTGTAAGGCCCCAGAATTGGTTCTAGTGATTACACATGAAGACACCTATCTTCCCACAGTCCTGTGAATTCATGTTCACTTGCGCCTGCTTTGTTTGTTGTCGTTTTGGTGGTTATTGTTTTGGTTTTGGTTTCTTTTCACCATACAAATTGATGACTTAAGTTTATTAGATTAGAAGAATTAACTTCAATTCTATTTTTCAATGTGAATTTATTGGGAAACTGAGATAAATATTAATATAAATGAGTTGTACAAGCCAGTAGCCTAAAATCCTCTTGGCATGTTGATTCGATATTCAGTACAATGTCCAGGCTCCTGCTAAAGCTGTGTCTTCCCTGTTGTGTAGCATTATCAAAGGTGTGTATCAAATTACAGCATTCAGTTCCTAGAATCTATAAGAAACTATACGCTTCTTCCCAGACAGGAACATATTTCTCTCCAGGACTCACTATTTTTGGCA
>NW_012155958.1:10317-11224 GCF_000956105.1 Propithecus coquereli | reverse complement strand
AAAATCTAACATTGGGAATGAAGCATTTTATGAAACTAGAACTGACAAAAAGTAACGTGGGCACCTGTATACACTGGTGAATCCACTTGCCCAGTTGTTCTTCATCTCTGGAAAAAAATAGTCATGGAGCTTCCTCCCCCACCTTGCAAATCTGTGATATGTGTCTCCACCTGGGGTATTAAAACACTTTCAGGGAAGCTTTTTTCCCCTCTATGTGCAGAAGTGGGGAAATTCTGATCACTAATTGAAAACTATTAGGCATTCGCTGTTTTAGTGATATGAATAAAACCATGTAAACTTTTAACATTTTAGTAGTGCTCAAAGTAATTCTCCCTCTTTTCTACCTCAGTGTGTAACACAGGCATTTTCAAGGAGGAATGGTGCACAACTGCCAGGAAATAAATCAAAAATTTCAAGAATGGAAAAGGAGATGTCTATTCAAAGAGAATAATAACCATTCTCTTTAATTGGTAGACTATCCACATGATGCTCTGATACTGCAAGGGTGGCAACAACAAGGAGACGTGAGGGCAGCCGTTCTCCTCCAGTATAAAGGAGGAAGCTGTCTTCTATTCCCTCATCTTCCCTAAGCCAAGAAGACATCTTTCTGTGGAATGTGTGAGTTTGGGCCTTCAAACAGGTCAAAGAAAAGGTTCTGTTTCAATATAAAACACCATTTGTCTTTACCTATTATCAAAATATAAAGATTGTCATTTGCGATAGCAAAGAGTTTTTCTTTTAAGTCTTTACTGGCAAACTACTAGATGCTTTGGATGAAAATAGGAATTTTAAAAGTCCATAGAAGACTATTCCATGCTTACTTCTAACATTTTTATTATTCAGTTTGCCGATAAGATCCAGTTGGTTTTTCTTCCTAAGAATGAGAACTTTGTTTTTCTTTTCCATA
>NW_012155958.1:0-324 GCF_000956105.1 Propithecus coquereli | reverse complement strand
AAAGGCTCAGCCTCAATAACAAATAGCAAAATGCAAATTAAAGTAATTATGAGATGTCACTTTACCATCGAGATTGATAAAATACAAATGTTAACACCCATTATTGGCAGAATATAGGGAGGAATGTGTTCTCACATATTGCTGATGAAAATAAAATAATTAAAGACTTCAGAGGAAAGAAACTAGTAACATATAATAAAATTTAAAATACCCATAACTTTCAACCCACCAATACCTTTCTTCAAAATCTATCACATTAAATTGAAATGCTACTACATATAGGAACAAGGAATTTCATCACAACAAGGTTTTTAGCAAAACAAA
>NW_012155957.1:17386-17686 GCF_000956105.1 Propithecus coquereli | reverse complement strand
TCACCCCTGAGCAAGGTGCTCTCCTGTGAGTAAAATATATGGTAGAGCCCACTGTGTCTACCCAGAAGGCTTTTCGCCTCCAAAGCTTATTAGCTGTGTGACACTGAGTAAGGCTTTTCTATGACTCAGTTTCCAGATCTATAAAATGGGACTAATAATAGTATCTGTTTCATAAGGTTATTGTAGCTAAACATAAGATTCTATGCAACTAAAGCACTTAACACACTGCTTGGCAATAGTAGCTACTCAATAAATGTTATTTGTTTTATTCTTAGCTATTATTCTTGTCTGAGTGACATT
>NW_012155957.1:11124-12138 GCF_000956105.1 Propithecus coquereli | reverse complement strand
ACAATCTAAAAGTCAATTCAATGGATTAAATAAAAAATACCATCCAGAATACAAGATTCCCCAGCAGGGGACACTTATAACAGATTTTGCAAAAGTTTACACAAAGTTTTCTCCAGATCTGCCATGGTGTGGCGTTGGACTCCACACCGTCAAAGCCTATGGAATTCCTAATGTCATTGTCACTGTCATTTTCACTACTCGATTTCTAGTTGTCGTCACATCAAGTGAAAGTGACTAGACAGGTTGTCACCAAAATTGGAGGGAATGTTGGCAAGCATTTTGTATAAAGTATAGGCTGTGTAGGAAACAAAATTTATTTTTCAGGGATTAAGTGGGAGGCATCTCAAATTGTGAGGGAGTCGGGGGTTGCTGATCAAGACAGACATGCCATACCTCTGGAGAAGCTTTAGAAAGAGAAACACAAGGAGGGATTTAAAATTTAATTCACACATTGCAAGTCACAAGGACAGACACTCTGAGTCACGGGCACTGATTTGCGAGGAAGCTGGTTCTGACAAGGGCCACTCCATGCAGCACAGTCGAGGGACCTGTGACTTAATAATGTCAATGACACGGGCAAGCAGCCCTGGGACCACACCTCGAATGGGCTCGTGCTGAGTTCCCAAGCCTTTTGGTCTCAGGACCCCTTTACACTCTTGTTTTATTAGAAATGAAAACTGAGAAGAGCATTTTAATTATTTATGTAGTGGTTTATTTGGAAAATAACAGTAAACCCATCACATCTTCACATAAAATATTCTTATGAAAAACATTTTCGAAGTTAGAAAATAATGAGAGAAGTGGCATTGTTTCACATCTGTGCAAATCTCTTAACAAAGGTTATGAGAGCCCTCAGGGGTCCCCCTGACCACTCCATGAGAACCCTTGGTACAGTGGTCGAAGCCAAGCTGTTGGGAGCTCTGGGCACGTCATTAAACCTCTTCGTGCCTCTTTCTTGCCTATACAATATGGATAGTAAGATTGTCCTCATAAGGCTTTTGCGGTAATAAAATG
>NW_012155957.1:0-1469 GCF_000956105.1 Propithecus coquereli | reverse complement strand
TATATATATATATACGAGTTTATTTAATTCTCCCAACTCCCCTTTGGAAGAAGCAATGGTTTTTCCCTTTATAAACATGGAAATAGAGGCCCAAAGAGGTTATGTTACTTGCCCAAGGTCACACAGCCAAAGCATGGCCAACCAGGAAGAGAATCCCTAGAAAGGATGTTGTGTTCTGTAGCCAGAAGTTCCCACTAGAAGAGAATCCTTCTCAATAAGCTAGAGGCGAAAGGCTGTAGTTCCCATGTTTATAAAGGCAGGGGCAGTGTCCATCATGTTGGCCATGTCCCCAGTTCCTGGCACAGTATCTGGTGCATACTGAGCACCTGAAAATTTGGAAGGAAGAGAGGGACTGGGGAAGAGCAATGCTGACCGGGATCACCTCTGGAGGAGGCTTTGTAAATCAACTGGGCCAGGAGATAGGGAGGGACTTGCTTGAACTGGCCCAGTAAGGAGTTCCAAGGGGGATGGATATAGGGGCAGATAATGTTTTTTAATGGCCTGCTTACCTTGGGAATTGTCATGATTTTCTGGGACTAACAGGGATGGAAGGGGACAGGAATTGGCAATTTTGGTTGGAGTTAGAGAAAACATTCTTCCCAAAGTTAAGTTCAGTGGGGAGAAGGGTCTTTCAGCAGCTGTTGGAGTAACAGAGAGTGGGCGTAATCACGAAGTCAGAAAGGAGGTGGCTGACATGCAGACAGCTGAGAAAGGCCAGTGGAATAGAAATCGGGGGACCTGAGTTCCAGACCCAGATTTGCTTCTTACCAGTTGGGTGGTGTAAACAAGTCACTTTACCTCTCTGACCCTCGGTATCTTCATCTATAAATAGCAGGGTTATTGTGGACTCAAACGAGAATGCATAAGAAAGCATACATAAACTGAAATGTTAATATGGGGAGTTATCAAGGACACATGACAGTCCTGGTAACAAACAGTACATGCTGGACAACTTCCCTGTCACTAACAGCTATTCTCTTAATTCTAAGTGTAGTGTGGAGCTGAATCCAGGCAGGCCTCCCTCAGGAGGGGAATTAACTGTCTTGGCTCCTTGTGAGGACTTGCTGACCTCCCTTCCCCCAGGGCAGCAGTTACTACATTCCTTGTTAGGTGTCTGTCTCCCTCACTAACAGCTAATTGAGGGCAGTGACCAGGCAGCATTCACTATTTAATCCTTAAGCCTAGAACACAGTGGGAGGGAGCGAGGGAAGGAGAGATGGACGAACACATGCAAGGTGGGTGCATTGACAGACGGATGAATGGTTGAATATTTTCAGAACTCAGAGGAAATACACACATACACACATATACACATTTTTTTTTTTTTTTGAGACAGAGTCTTGCTCTGTTGCCTGGGCTAGAGTGTCGTGGCGTCACCTGTTAATTGTCAATATGTCGCCATCTGAGACCATCCCCACCCTCAGCTGACAACCACAAAATTTTTTTCTCTGCTTATACTGACACACATA
>NW_012155956.1:4755-5530 GCF_000956105.1 Propithecus coquereli | reverse complement strand
AGTACTTAAAGCAAAAATAAATATACAGCTTAATGAGTTATTGAGGTGAACATCTATGTAACTGCCACTTAGGACAAGAAATTGAATATTCCTAGCAACCCAAAGGCTCCCCCATGCTCCTTCTAGATTGTATTAGTCAGAGTCCTCTGGAGAAATAAATTACACGTTCTCCTTAACTAGCCAGCAATCATTGGCTATTCCTTCATTTAAAATTTTGATTAGCTCTAGTTATATCTATGACCTTTATTCTAATAAGAACTGGCTAGTCTATGTGCACACCCAGGCCTTTGGTTTTTTGCAGATTTGTTGAAAATCACTGAAATGAGGCAAACTGATTAATAGGAAAAAAGGCACACAAATTTATTTAACATGTATACATACAAGCCTTCAGAATGAAGACCCGTCCCCCAAGTGGGGTTGAGAAGCTTATATAACATGTTAAGGTGACGGAAAGAATGAGGGCTCAGAGAATGGCCAAAAACAGATTAAGCTGGGAAATCAGGTTTTGGTGATAAGACCAAGTTATGAGGGGGAAAAAGGAAGAGATCTGGCCAACAAAGGTGGTCTTGTTACACAGGTAGAAGAAATTTCACAAGCAGCAGCCTTCAGAGGGAGTAAATGGTAAATGACTCTTTCTAGACTTTTAAAGGTGTCAGACTCTCAGTTAATCTTTCCTAGCTCCAGACAAGGGAAGGACTGGCTTCATTCATGCAGATTCTCCACAGATATACAGATGCAAATCACCCCCTCAAAAGACAGCCTGGCAGGGCCACTT
>NW_012155956.1:2362-2665 GCF_000956105.1 Propithecus coquereli | reverse complement strand
GAGGCTCATGTCAGTTTGACCCTGAGCACTTACTGATGTTAGGGTTGTTGAGTGGGTGGGGTGGCAGATATAATTTTCAGAGCTTTAAAATATCATATACAGCTGGATTCATAGGGAGTGTCTATAAATACCCAAAGATGTATTTGAGTATCTATCCTCAGAAAGCACTCTGGATGAAGGAGTAGAAGAAAATTCCTGGATATTATTGTTCTCATCAACATTCCTGAGATTATCTCTTCTGTTATGTGGTGATTAGTATGACAGCGACAGCCCAAATCTTAATGATTACCTGAGAAATGCAAA
>NW_012155956.1:0-707 GCF_000956105.1 Propithecus coquereli | reverse complement strand
GCTGGTCTGATGAAGACATGATTGTCACTGCCACTGATGAACAGAAAATTCAGACTGCACCTCCAATTCTATCACGTGGACACAGGATCCCGTGAGGCTTCTGCCTCTCTTGCTAATCCAAGTAATTGGATATAGCTGCAACCTCTGCCATCACCCTTTGCCCAAAATGAATTCTTCAAGGAACTTACTTTATCCCTTCACTACCTCCCCACGGAGAATCTGGGTGAGTACATTTGATTATAAGAAACTTGATTGCCTACCTGGGTCATAATTGCAAGTTCAGCTGAGAAAATAGACATCTGGCATATCAGCTTATATGGTAGAAATAGACTATATGTTAAAAGGTGATAATAGCCCCAAATAAAGAGTGCTAGAGCTGGAACCAAAATAGTGACAAATTTTCCCTCCAGTTGCCCTTTTGACTTCCTAGTATTCCATTCTTTCTACCTTTAGACTTAAAAATGTCTCTACCTAGCATGATTCAATTATTTAACATAATACAACTGAAAAATACTCTTACCCTCTTCCCAAAAGGGCCAATTCAAAATACAATCAGTGATCACATTCATCTCCAGATCAGAATCTCTCAGTAATTTCATGACTTCACCCAAGAATACAATAATAAGCTGCAATATGTGAGCCAAAATATAAATTTCATAGCCAACCACATACTTTACATAAAATATTAGAAATGAAGAAGAAATTAG
>NW_012155955.1:4035-4485 GCF_000956105.1 Propithecus coquereli | reverse complement strand
CTTACCTTCTGAACTTAGAATTAGAGAAACTATTTTGACAAATAACCTGATAACTCTCTAGCTCTGAGGAGTGAGGGTTTAAAAAACAAATGGTAATGGGAAAAAAAAATCATGTCTGGTTTCTTTCGCCAGAGGATAATTTCATTCTTAGTCTCTAGTAACATTAGATATTCCAAAGAAAAGTTTTAATAATTTAATTCAATGAAGTGGATATGGGCAAAGTTAAAAAAAACGTTGCAAAAAATTCAGGTTGGAAACTCTATATATGATACTTGGATTATCCCACCCATCCTTACTTAGAGCACTTACTTAGAATAGGAAGTTTGTTTTGGAACAGAGCTTACGCCTATGTCACTTAATGTTTCAAGACTGTTTCTTTTAAAGAGCACCTCCAGCCGGGTGTGGTGGCTCACGCGTGTAATCCTAGCACTCTGGGAGGCCGAGGCAGGC
>NW_012155955.1:2058-2409 GCF_000956105.1 Propithecus coquereli | reverse complement strand
TGTTTAATTTACATACATACTTCACTTCAGTCACAAAAGTATGTCTGGATTTGCAGTCTCCAAATTTACTCACCAAGTAGAAAGAAAATGACTCACTAGTATTCATTTTTTTCTTTCTAATTCTGCATCAGGTCTCCTTGATCCAAGGGCTCTGTAATGACACTGTCATAGAGTTAAAATAGAGAAGTAAAAAGGATAATTTATGCTTCCAGACTTAAGGATATAGAGTCTGTACCATAAATTCCTAAGTAATTGGTCTTACCTTCTGAACTTAGAATTAGAGAAACTATTTTGACAAATAACCTGATAACTCTCTAGCTCTGAGGAGTGAGGGTTTAAAAAACAAATGGT
>NW_012155955.1:0-393 GCF_000956105.1 Propithecus coquereli | reverse complement strand
GCCTTATAAAATAAATTTTAAAATGTTCTCTCCTTCTCTACTTTCTGAAAAAAGTTTGTACAATTAGAATTATTTCTAACTTATATATGCAGAAGAATTGCATTGTGTAACCATCTGTGCCCAAAATTTTCTTTGTGGGAACATTTTAAATTACTTATTAAGTTTCCTTAATAGATATATTATTCAATTTTTATGCTTTTTTGTGTCAGTTTTGACAGAAAAAAGTATGCTGAAAAAATTTGTTCATTTCATTTAGGTTGTTAAACTTATTGGTATTAAGTTATTCATAATATCATCTTAGAATCTGAAGGGTTTTTAGTGGCATTTGACTCTACTTTGTTATTAGTAATTAGTGTTCTTTCTCTTGTCTCCTTGATCAAATTTAGTAGGAGT
>NW_012155954.1:6268-7519 GCF_000956105.1 Propithecus coquereli | reverse complement strand
AAGGAACTTTATTGAATCAAATATCATTGCTCAAGAAGTTGTTTGTCCAAGGTTTCATGGCTGTAACCTTTCATGGTGGGAAGTGGAGTTGAGAAGAGAAGATGGAAGGAGAAGCATGTTTCAAAGAAATGTCTGAATTAAGTGAATACTTTGGAAAGTAAATTTAGTTTGATTAATTTTCATATATCTAGAGAAATATATATTTAGGCATTAGGAATAAAAGTACTATAGATCTAATTTAATAAAGACACAAATAACACTTAAAATGAGCAGTTCTTTTTATACGGTTAGCTATTTCCTAATGTTATATATTTGGGACTGGTGTGCTGGAGCACTGCATTTTCCTTGAAAGCTAGTTTGCATTATTAATTTTCTTATCTCAAAGTTTTTTTTTTCATTGAGCATAAAGCAACTCATGTTTGAATTACCATAAAGTCTATGGAAAGTTTATACCACTACTAGCTTTAAAAAAAGGGTAGTAATGTAGTGTATCTATGTCATGACTAACTGTCAACAGTTTTCTCAAGAACCTCAGTTGATCTGCACAGAGATCTCTGATGCTATTCCAATTCACTTTTGAAATTTGGCGTACACACACATGCATTCACACACACACACACATATGCACTCTAACTCTCTGTTGTTTTTTTTCTAATTTTGGAGGTTTTTTTGAAATATACAGATAATTAAAAGCAGGGAGGAGAAAAGTTATGGGATAGACAGGGTAAGAATAAGAAGGGTTCAAATCATTCCAATGACTGTTATCAGTTCTCCAATTTGCCCTCAATAGGAAACACAGTTAATAGAATCTTGAGTACTGTGAGATGTTATTTACTTCATACTCAGCCCGGACAATACCCCACATAAATCAATCCCAGCTTAGGTTCCATTCTCACATCTTCCATGAAAGGTCATTCGCTTATTCAGCAAGAGACATTGTCAGAAAACATCCAGTCATGCCTAACATAGATCACCTTATTTTTCATTTATCTTGCAAGGTCAGCCCCTTTTCTCTCCATTGATCCTGAAGGTGGCAGCTGCCAAATGTTAGAAATTACCATTTTCTGAAATGAACCTTCATATCTAGATGGTTGTGTTTCTGGTTTAGTTTGTTGTCATCATTTGATGTTGTTGTATGTTTTATTTATACCATAGGAGGGAATCAAGAAAAGAGTTGGAAAATATAAGTGTTTATAAGACAGATTAATTATCTCTATAAATAGAATGCAAATGCATACTTTGGAAAATAAA
>NW_012155954.1:873-1265 GCF_000956105.1 Propithecus coquereli | reverse complement strand
TTTTAGGCCCCAAAACATGGCTCAGGAAATTTAAAAATAATTAAAATCATACTATGTATGTTCTCAGACCACAGTGGAATAAAACTAGAAATCAATTCCAAGATAAACACCCAATTCTACACAAAATCATGAAAAAAAACAACCTGCCGCTGAATGATCATTAGATCAAAGGTGAAATTAAGATGGAAAATAAAAGATTCTTTAAACTGAATGGCAAAGAGGACACAAGCTATCAAAATCTATGGGATACAGCAAAAGTAGTCCTAAGGGGAAAATTCATAGCCTTAAGTGCCTACCAAAAAAATACAGAAAGATTACAAATTAACAATCTAATGACACATCTCAAGGAACTAGAAAAGGAAAAGCAAACCAAGCCCAAAGCCAGCAGAAGA
>NW_012155954.1:0-823 GCF_000956105.1 Propithecus coquereli | reverse complement strand
CATATTACCCACAAGAAATCTTACAGACTCAAGGTCAAGGAGTAGAAAAAAGTATTCCATTCAAATGGAAACCAGAAGAAAGTGTAGCCATTCTACTATCAGACAAAATTGACGTTAATAAAGAAAGACAAAGATGGTAATTATATAATGGTAAAGGGAGCAATTTAACAAGAAGACATAACAATCCTAAATATCTATGCATCCAACTCAGGAGTACCCAGATTCATAAAGCAAACCCTACTATTAATAGGCCTAAGTAGAGAGATAAACAGCAACATTGTAATTGCTGGGGACCACAACACCTCACTGACAGAACTGGAGAGACGAATCAAGCAGAAAATAGAGAACACTGGACTTAAATTGGACTATGAAACAATTGGGTCTAACAGACACTTACAGAACATTTTACCCAACAGCTACTGAGTATACATTCTACTCATAAGCACATGAAATATTATCCAAGATTGATATTTTAGGCCCCAAAACATGGCTCAGGAAATTTAAAAATAATTAAAATCATACTATGTATGTTCTCAGACCACAGTGGAATAAAATTAGAAATCAATTCCAAGATAAACACCCAATTCTACACAAAATCATGAAAAAAAACAACCTGCTGCTGAATGATCATTAGATCAAAGATGAAATTAAGATGGAAAATAAAAGATTCTTTAAACTGAATGACAAAGAGGACACAAGCTATCAAAATCTATGGCATACAGCAAAAGTAGTCCTAAGGGGAAAATTCATAGCCTTAAGTGCCTACAAAAAAAATACAGAAAGATTACAAATTAACAATCTAATGACACATCTCAAGGAACTA
>NW_012155953.1:12621-12962 GCF_000956105.1 Propithecus coquereli | reverse complement strand
GGTTTATCTGTGAACTCAAAATTTAGCAAGTAGTATGCAAAGTTTTACCCACCTCAAGGATTCATCTTCCCTAACTGTTCCCAGGGGAAACCATGTAGCAGGCTGTGATGCTGGTGACGGCTTATCTTGTAGGGTCATCTCCAGTGTCATTTAGTCACAGGAAACTGCTTTTGGGCCATAATAGCATTTTGAGAGACGAGTGTCAGTGTGTCAACAGTAGGCATTGTGGGAGTGTTAGCCACCTCGTCCCATCAGGGCAAGCTTGAGTCCTGTCCCATAAATTCAACTTCCACTTGGTGAGGGAGTGCCCATGGGAACACTTGACCTCATGGCTCAGACAA
>NW_012155953.1:5907-6898 GCF_000956105.1 Propithecus coquereli | reverse complement strand
GGTAGATACCCAACAGTGGGATTCCTGGATAGAATAGTAGGTCTACATTTGTTTCTTTGAGGAATCCCCATACAGTTTTCTACAGAGGTTGTACTAATTTTCAGTCCCACCAACAGCATGTAAGCGTTCCATTCTCTCTGCATCCACACCAACTTCTATTGTTTTATGACTTTTTAATAATGGTCATTCTGATAGGGGTAAGGTGGTATTTCATTGTAGTTTTAATTTGCATTTCCTTGATGATTAGTGATATTGAGCATTTTTTTTATATGTTTTTTGGCCATTTGTCTATCTTTTTTCAAAAAACTTCTGTTCACATCATTTGTCTACTTTTCGATGGTTGTTTTTTGTTTGTTTGTTTGTTTTCCTGTTGATTTGTTTGAGTTTTTTGTAGATTCTGGCTATCAGTCCTTTGTCAGATGTACAGTTTGTGAATATTTTCTCCCATTCCATAGGTTGTCTATTCACTCTATTGATTATTTCCTTTACTGTGCAGAAGCCTTCTAATTTAATTAAGTCTTACTTATTTATTTTTGTTGTTGCTACGTTTGCCTTTGGGATCTTAGTTACAAATTCTTTGCCTAGGCCAATGTCTAAAACAGTTTTTCCTACATTTTATTCTAGAATTTTTATGTTCATGCCTTACATTTAAGTCTTTAATCCATCTTGAATTAATAATAATTTTTGTATATGGCAAGAGATAGGGATCCTATTTCATTTTTTTGCATGTGGCTATCCAATTTTCCCAGCACCATTTATTAAATAGGGCTTTCTTTCCCCATGGTATGTCATTGTCTGCTCTGGCCAAGATCAGTTGTTTGTAGGTAGATGGTTTTATTTCTAGGTTCTCTACTCTGTTCCATTGGTCTGTGTCTCTACTTTCATACCAATACTATGCTATTTTGGTTACTATAGCCTTGTAGTATAATTTGAAGTCAGCTAATGTGATGCCTCCAGATTTGTTCTTTTTACTTAAGATTGCTTTGGCTAT
>NW_012155953.1:0-634 GCF_000956105.1 Propithecus coquereli | reverse complement strand
ATTTCTCTTTCTTTACCATTGGGAGAATTTACCCCATAACGTGGTACAACATTGTTAGTTTTATGTACATTTCCTTAAAAATTCCGTGATTGAACACTATGATTTCTATTGATCAAATATTCCCTACTGGTAATAAAGTCCAACTGTTGCCACCTTGAATCCGCTTGGCATCTTCCTTACTCGTCTCAGGGACAGATGGGAAGAGAGAAGGTGGTACACTTGAATCCTGGATTTGGTTTGTTTTCTCTCTTTGGTAACGCTTTTGTTCATGGTACCAGCATCATTCATGAAATATCATTAACTAATGAGGAATTAAGGTATTTGCTGATAAATGTTGACTACAGTGAGTCATCAAAGCATGTGAGCATCATAAATAGATTCTTGTGGATACTAAGGAAGATGTTTATAAATTTCATAATATAAAAGGAAACCTCAGTCAGTCAGCTGTGAGAAGAATACTGCAAATCCCCATCACTATGGCTTATGTGGTCAGCGTTGAGTTCCAAGGGTTTAACGTCAATGTTTATGTTGTAAATTGTGTGTTTTATTATTTTGTGTCTTTAACAATTTAATTAACAAGAACAACAACAACAACAAACAAATGCTAACACCCCGCAGACAGAACAGTGTATTA
>NW_012155952.1:107445-133735 GCF_000956105.1 Propithecus coquereli | reverse complement strand
GTTAGGGTTAGGGTTGTTAGGGTTAGGTTAGGTTTAGGGTTAGGGCTCGTGCTAGGGTTAGGGATATGGCTAGGTTAGGGTTAGGGTTAGGTTAGGCCTAGGGCTAGAGTTAGGTTAGGGCTAGTGCTAGGGTTAGGGTTAGGGTTATGGCTAGGTTTAGTGTTAGGGCTAGCTTTAGATTAGGGTTAGGACTACGGTTAGGATTAGGGCTAGGGTTGTGTTTAGGGTAGAGTTATTGTTAGGGTTAAGGCTAGTGTTAGGATTAGCGTTAGGGTTAGGTCTAGGTTTTGGTTAGGGCAAGGGATAGGGTTCGGGTTAGGGTTAGGTTTAGGGCTAGGGTTAGGAGTAGTGTCGGTTCTTAGGCTAAGTTAGCCTAGGGCTAGGGTTAGGGTTTGGGTTAGGGCTAGGGGTTAGGGTTACAGCTGGGGTTAGGGTTAGCGCTAGCTTCGGGGTTTGGGTTAGTGCTAGAGTTAGGCTTAGGGCTAGGGTTAGGGTCAGGGTTAAGGTTAGGGCTAGGGTTAGGGTTAGGGTTTGGGCTAGGCTTAGGATTAGTTTTAGGCCTAAGGCTAGGTCTAGGCCTACGGTTAGGGTTAGGGTTTCTGCTGTGCTCCTGAACTGTTTCTAAATCACTTTCTTGATTTTCTGGATTGACCCAATAAGCTGTGTTGATATGTTTTATTCTCAAGTTTCACAGGAAAGTCACTTTTCTCCCATGATTATATTCCGTTATTTGCTTTTGGTGACCGTTTATTTTTTGATGGTTACGAAAGCAAATAATCACTGTAGTCAGAATAGAAAATGATAAAATAAAAGTTACTCATAATCCCACCACCCCAAGGCAGCTACTTTTAGCATTTTGATGTACATCCTCTGAACTTTTCACTGAGCGCGTGTGTATGTACGTGGGGGGGTGTGTTCATCTTTATTTTTCATTCAATTTTTTAAAGAAATTTGAGAAATGTTTTTGTAAATGACTTAAAAAGATTTGTAATTTATTTAATCAGACGCCTTTTTCGACATGAGATTATGCACGTGGTGGTTTATTTTCCGCATCTCGTGTGCTGATGAGGATGACGACACGTTACGTCATGGTGTGACCACATCCAAAACTGTGATGACATCTCAAGCAGCGCTGACCCCAGGAGAAAATGGCCACTCATTTGGGGGCTGCTCCTCTGTGTGCCTTAGGCGTGGGCGTCCCAGGGGTTCTGTCCTGAGCCAGCCAACGCCCTCCAACCAGGTAGCTTTTGCAGCACTTCTCAGAAACGTGCCTTTCTCCACCCCTACTTGTTCATACTCTTATTTCAACAGAAGATCTTCCCACCCGTGGAAGGCAGGCAGCAGTGGCCTTGGCAGGTGGGCGCGGGGCGGAGCTGGGTGGAGAGTCGGGAGCTCAGGGTCTCTGGGCTGCCTCTGACGCTGAGGTGCTCTGTGATCTTGGGCAACCCTCCGGGGCCCTCATTTCCTCATTTGCAGAAATGGAGTCCTGCGTTTCCTGTGGACATTTGCTTCTGTAACCAGGGAGGTTTTGAGAGTCTGGTAGCCAATTGGACATAAAAGGGCTTTGAGAAATTAGGACCGCGGCACTAAGGAAGCCACCGATCCTTCACTCCTTCGTTCATGCGCGGCAGTCGAGCGCTGTGTGTGTCGCGCGCTCTGTGCCCTTTGTTCCTTTGGGTCCCCCCTTGCCGCAGATCATAATTACATTTTCATTTTTGTGATTATCTATAAACTGGAACACTCCGAGCACACCTGTTCAGCTTACAGATGCACCCTGGCATTTGGACCGGAGTCCTGACCCGTGGAGTGAAGTCACCAATCACCCTCCCGCTCTGCAGGCGGTGGCAGTGAGTGGCAGGTGCTGCTCTCGGCAGGGGTGCTCTCCAGGAAGGGAGGGCCGCTGCACCTGCCGCTCATGCTTCTATTAGGCAGAGGTGGGACCTGCCTGCGGGGGCTCGGAAAGAGTACACTGGGAATTCTGGGGAGAGAGCTGGTGGGCTCTGTCCGGGACGCTGGGAGGCTCGAAGATCAGGAGGCACCCCACTGGCCCCAAGGCCTGATGAGAGGTTGGTGCCTCAGTGGCAGTGCTGTGGCCTGCAGAAGAGCATGGGCCTGGCCCACGTGGGGGGCCGAGAGAAGTTCCTTTGACCACCACGTACCAGTAACAGAAGGAGAGAGGCTCGGGTGGACATGTCTTCCTGGTGAAGGGCCCAGAATGCCCCCCTCTCAGCCAGTGAGTCGACGGCTGTCAAGGATGTTGGGGCAAGTGACTTCCTTAGGGTGACGTATGGGTCGTGCTTGTGAAGAGCATGCGTAGGTTTTTGTGGGGAGATGGGTTAGAGGTCATCAGGGTCGTGGTGAAGGTAGTGTCCATGGACTGGAGCAGAGGGGACAGCTGTGGGGCAGACTTGGGGACAGGCAGATTGGATGTGGGGTCAAGATGGCCGGGGCCAGAGGAAGGCTTAGTTTCTGGCAGAAGCATCGTGGGGGTGGGCAGATGGGGAGAGGTGGGAGTGGAAGAAATGACCAGAAAAGGCTGGCTGAGTATGGGGTGCTTGTCCCTCCCCCGGGAGGGTTAGAGATTGGTCTGAAGGCTCAGGGAGAGGTCTGGGCTGAGAGAGAGGTTGGGAGTTGTTTGCTTATCTGAGATAAGCAAAATCAAGGGTGGGGATGAGGCTCCCCGGATGTGGCAGTTACCTGCTGCCGTGTGACAAAGCACGACACTTAGTGGCTTGTTTAAAGCCAGCGGTTCCATTTGATCCCGAGTCTGCAAGTTGGGCAGGGCTCTGTGGGGACAGCTGTGTCTGCCCTGGCAGCAATTGCAGGTGGCTTGTTGGGTGTGGGGCCCAGCCCAGGACAGGTCACTCTTGTGCCTGACAAGATGCTGCTGGCTGTTGCCTCGGACCTCAGCTGGGCTCTTGGCCAGACCACTGACACACGGCCTGTCCATGTGACTGCTTGTTTCTCCCCACAGCAAGGAGGCTGGGTTTCCAGCCCAAGCACCCCAAGAGATAGGATGGGGAAGCTGCCAGTTCTTAAGATCCAGGCCCAGAAACTGCCTGGCACAGTGTCTCCCCCTCCCTTCTGTGTGCTACTCGCCAGGCTGCTGGTCACAAAGCGCAAGGCAGGGACAGTAACCCCAGCTGTAAATGCAAAGAGTGCCAGGGAAGTTCAGGGCCCGTGGTGCCCAGCGCCCGTTAGGGACTTAAAGATGCCCGTTGAATGAGTGAGTAAATGAAAGGTGTGAGCAGAGAGGCACTGAGAGGAATTTGGGGGGCTTGAGGGGAACAGTCATCGGAGAAATTTGTCTGGAGTTGGTGAGGAGGAGCCATGGTCTTGGGGAGGCCGGTAGGATCTAGACGAGTGCGAACTGTGGACCCCAGGCTGAGACTTGGACTGGAGTGTGGGCAGACGGTCCAGTGGTGCCTGAGGGGGCGATGCTTTAGGAATGGGAGCAGAAGTGAGCCCCAGACCAGGAGGACACCCCTGCAGCCGGATCCTCCATCCCTGCGTCACCGGCCCTCCCCTCAGGGCTCCCCTCGGGCCTAGACATTGTCTCCCTGGCAGCTGTGGAATCTGCAGGAGACACACCCGACAGTAGAACCCAAGAACAGAACCCGGGAGCCAGAGGGGCTTCCCAGCTGCTCTCCTCTGGGTCAGGGTGGTCAGCAGGGCTGGTCTGACCTCCTAGCAGAAGAAAGTGAGGGGGCTTTGAAAGCACATTTACAAGCCTTCTGGCCCTTCCCGGGAGAACAGGGCTGCATTTCTTCTGTGAGCACAGCCTTTTCCTGCAGCCACGAGCCCCTGGACACTGGAGTCGAGGTGACCACAGAGTGCGGCTTCCTTCTTGGGGGCCTGCAGACTACTGACCTTGAGAGCTACAACTCCCTGGGGCCTGTAGAGCTGGCCCAAGGAGGCGGGTCCTTTGTGCTGAGAGCTCTCTGGGCCCTGCTCTGCCAAGAGAGGAGCAGCCCAGGACACACGTGCAGGAAGAGGGGCAGACTCCTGCGTGGGCGCTTGCCAGGGCCAGCTCCACGTGCGCGTCAGCTCTCTGTCCAGCCCGAGCCAGCGTGGGCCAGACTGCTGGACGCTGTCAAGGTCGGTGCCGGGGGACAGCGAGCCTCTGTGGGAGGCCGGCAGAGGGAGGTCCTGGTGGACAGGCGGCCACTGTGTGAGGAGAGCCTGACCTTCGGGGAGTGGACAGCAGGGGCTGGCAGAGTCTCCAGAAGGAGGCCCCGAGTCACCTGGCCCTCGGCTTGAGGGCTGTTGGGGAGCCCTCCGCAGGCACAGGGCACAGCAGCTGGGAAGGCCCCGTCTGCGTGGACTTCATCGGAAGAGTGTCCTGGCGTGGGCCAGGGACAGGCTAGAACTGCTGGCTCCTGGAATGTGGCCCACGGCCTGACCATGGTGGTCACCCAGCTGAACCTGGAGTTTCGCTTTCAGGGCAAGAAGCTGCGAGGCTTCAGCTGCGAGCTCATCCGGTCCCCGCATGGCATCTTCCCAGAGTCTTTCTTCACCATCATGTGCCAGGTCGCGGTGCCCTTGCTGCTGTCTGGCTTGGGCATGCTGACGGCCGGCCTGGTGATGAATACCGTCCAGGTGAGTACTGGGCATCTGAGAGGTGGGGGACGGAGACCAGTTCTCCTGGTGCCCCAGGCAGGGCAGGCTGGGGACACGCGGGCCCTCCAGTGGGGGGCAGCCACCCTGAGCCTGGCCTCGCTGCCGAGACCCTGGGGTCAGTGGGGCTGGCAGAAGGGCCCCCTGGGTGCCTCAGCACCGGAAGTTCACAGAGCAGTGAGAATTCTGAAGACCCTTCCCAGAGGTTCTCCTCGCCGGCACAGGGGGCTTAAACTGCCTTCCTCCAGTGCATGTGGGCTCGCTGGGCAGGGTCTGCCGCTCACCAGCTGGCGAGAGTCTCCAGTTGCTTGCTGCCTCCGTTTCCCCATCTGTAAAATGGGGATAACGAAAGCCCGCGCGTCAGAGAGTTGTGAGGGTCAGATGATGGAGTGTGTGTGTTGTTGTGGTCCCCGTGGGGTGACAGGTGCTGCCTGCTCCAGGCAGGGCGTGACAGGCCCACCCTTCCAGAGTCCCATGTGGAAAGACAAGGTCCAGAGCCTGGCATGGGGTCCAGGCCGGCGAGGGGAACGGGGGTCTCCATCAGGGAGAGGCGTTTGCTGAGAGAGGTTCGCTCCTCCCAGTCTGTGTAGCGCCTGGGCTTGGTTCAGGTAATGTGTTTGAATCATTGAGAGCTTTCTGCTGTCTGTCTACTTAAACACTCAAAGAGTCAGTGTTATTTTAGAAAGACTAGAAAATATACATGAAGTGACAGATGAAGGGGGTCGTTATCTCTGTCAACATTTTGCTGTGCCTCTATCAAGACTATTTTCTGCGTACCTATAAATATATGGGATCATACTATGTGATACTGCTTTTAAATTTGTAAATTTAAACACAAATTTAATTTTTCAACCCAGGAGTACATCCCAGATAGCATTTCATGTTCCTAAGTGTACACTACATCCCCGTCCCCTTCCTAGCGGCCGCCAACCTCTCACCTGTCTCCGAGTTGGAAAGGGATGGTCAGTACCCACCAGGCCTCCCAGCCTCCAAGTGTCGGCTCACGGTGCCTCCCTGGCAGCTCCTGCTGGTGCGTCTCAGTGGACAGGACACTTGGCTCTCTCAGGGCTGGGGTGGCCCGTTGCATTCTGGCCACCTCCCCTTAGAAAACTTGTGCTGCTTTGGGATGGTAACACGGATACCCATCTCTCCTCCTGGTAGCGTGGGGGCCTGGGGGCCTGTTAAGAGCTCGTCACCCTTCCCTGAGACCACCCTGCCAACGCTGGGGAGAGAAACCCTACACTGAGCCTTCCCTTTTTGACCTCTGGCCACCCTGCGTGGAGCATGGCTTTGAGCCTGTCCATCCTGTCACTTGTCCCTGACCTGTCCGTAGCCCCTGATAACTGGGACCTCAGGGCCGAGCATAGGAGGACCCCCTCTTCTTCTTAGCACCTCAGTTGCCGTCGCCTAGGAGGGCATTTGTCAGGCAGTCGAGAGGGCTGGGCAGGGAGTGGAGGCCCGAGAAGGAACAGGGAACGTCCATTGTTCCAGGGGGTCAGGGGTCTGTGGAGGAAGTGGGACACTTTGAGTTGAGCCTTAAAGGAAAACGTAGCCCTCTCCAGGATGCCCTAGGAAGCACTAAACATTCCAGGCAAAGGGATGTGCGTGCCAAGACACGGATGAGTGGTAGTATGTGTTTGTGAAGAGTGGGGAATGAGGTGGCTGCTGTCACGGGGACAGGGACTCTGGGCAGGAGTGAGCGGCCCTGTTTGCCCTGCTCGGGGGCCCGTGTTGTGCAGCGAGTGCGGTTCCTCCGTGCACTGCCCGGTCTCAGCCCCTCCTCTGACTTCTGGTACTTGGGATGTTTTGGCTGTTCTTGAGGTATGGTGCTACAAGCAATGTTCTTAGATATGCTCTGGGGGGGCAGAGACTTGCGTGTTGTATATACTCGGGAGTGGAATTGGCAGTGAAGGGTTATGAGTGGCTGAGCGGCATGGTCATGCTTGTGCCACAAAACGTAACCCTGGCAGTGGTGTTAAGGATGACCCAGCGGGTGAGGCTCGAGGCAGTGAGGGAGAGCTGGAGGGCTGTGGGCATCATTCAGAGCCCCCCAAATGCAAGAACCATTATTCCCGTTGAACTTCAGCCTCCTCTGCGACTGGGATATGTGTCTTTAAAGTGTTGCTGGGGAAGGCAGTGGCAGAATTTACAAGAGTTAAGATGACTTGGATGTCAGGTTGGGGACAGAAAGGGGCGGCAGGGAGAGCTCTTGGGGGTGAGGTGCCCGTGGGTACTCAGGGGTTGGTCAGCAGTTGAATGGGCAGGTCTGACCCTTAGAAGAGAAGTCTGCGCCAGAGATACCGTGAGGCCCCAGCACAACCCCGGCGTATCAGTCGCTGTGTTTGCTTTCGGCCACAGAGACCAGGAAACCTAACTCAAAGTGACTTTAAAAACAAGCACACTTACTATCTCTGCAAAGAAGTCTGGAGATAGGACAGCTCCGGAACTGGGTAATTCACCGGATTAGCAGTGTCAGCAGCATTCTTCCACTTTACTATTTGTATGCATTTGCCGGGGTTGCCATGGCAGAATCCCACAGGCTAAGGAGCTTCACGACAGGAATTAATGTTTTTGTAATTCTGGAGGCTGGAAGTCTGAGACGAAGGTGTTGGCAGGCTTGGCTTCTGGAGCCCTGTAGATGCTGTCTTCTCCCTCTGCGTGTGTCCGTGCCCCGAGCTCCTCTTCTTGCGAGGATACCAGTCATACTGGAGTGGATCCACCATCATGACCTCATTTTTTCTTAATTATCTCTTTAAAGAGCCTGTCTACAAGTGCAGTCACATTTTGAAGTATTGGGCATTAATTTGTGCTTCAGCATATGAATTCAGCTGGCCTCTGTTTGTTAACTTTGTCCCAGAATGGTCCCCCTCATGGTCACACGATACCTGGTGTGTCCAGGCATAACTTTGCGATGTCACTGGCCAGATTTGCAGCACAGCCCCACACCTAAGGCAGCCCCACTGGTAAGGAGGATGGGACCCCGGGAGTCACGGCCATCACCCACCCCATCACCCCCTCGAGGCCTCTAGTTGAAAGACGGTACGTGGGGAAGGCAGGGGTGCGGTGGAAGGTGAGGCAGCCGTGGAAGGGAGAGGGCGCGGAAACAGGAGTCCTGGAGTGGAGGCACGAAGGAAAGTCAGTGTTACGAGGTCTGGAAGGAAGAGGGGCCCACAGCGGAGGCCACACTGGATACCGTCGGGACCAGGGGGCAGCATCGCAGAGGCCAGAGGGGGCGTCCAGGGCTATGCCTGTCTCAGCAGGTGCTTCCTGTATACTGGTGGGGAAGACAGCGTCACCTGGCAGAGACAGCAGTTGGGATCTGCCCACTGGGACCCACTCCCTCCTCCCGGGAGAGTTACGCGGCTGGAGGGCGGCAGCCCCGCCAGGGCAGTGCTGAGTGTGTGGAGGACTCATTCAGAAGGGGGTGGCTTTGGGAAGAGAGGGGAAGGCAGGCTTCAGGGAAGGACAGGCTGAGAGGAGTCTGTTACTACTTAGGGGTTGGTACCTGCTGGGACTCGTATGTGGGCAGAGAGTACCTGCAAATGTGTGGCCCTGGAGGAGGTGGGTGCTGGCGTGGGGCGCGGCAACCAAGGGCCGCCGTGGGAGTGAGCGTGGAGGCGGGCGTGGGCGTGGTGACTGCGGGCTGGCCGTGGGGGTACGAGCGTGGAGGTCTCGCGTTCCTGCGAGCACAGGCCAGACGCAACCCGGAGGAGTGCTGGAGAGCTATACTCCTTGCCCGGGATGTTTTCTTTTGGAGTTTTAGGACGGGGCGGACTCAGAACTCCCGTCAGAGCTGGGACAGGACTCTGTATTTCACAGCTTGGTATAGAAGGTCAAGGGAGAAACCAAGCAGGGAGGGAGCTGTGAAGAGTGGGTTGTCTTCCCTGACGCAAGAGCAGGAAGGAGCCTGAAGGGGCCCCGGCCCCAGTCCCTCTACCTCCGTGCCTGGTGAGCCCTGTTGTGGGGCTGCTTGTGGGAGCCTTGCCTGGGCGCAGGGGCCGAGTAGATTCGCGCACCTTCGTGCAGCTCTCCTCTTGTGGGAGGGGGTGGAGACGAGACCCCAGGCCTTCTGTCTCCTTGCTGACAAAGCAGGGATTTGCTTTTAGGTCTAGAATTCCGACACCAAGGAGGAGCTGCTAGTGTAGGGGTCACAGGTTTCTATCATGGTCAGGCAGGCAAAATAAATCAGTACGATTAGATGGGATATTAGAAATAGATTTTGGGAAACAGTCTAATTGCATGTTAAGCCAGTAAGAATCATTTGCGTCTCCACAAATAAATGCTTTCTTTTCTGCTTTTCTTGAAGCATGAATCCCTTTGTCTAATTATTTATTTACTTTTTTACATTTAATATGAAGATGGTATTAAAAACATTTCACAGTTTCATCATTCTTTTGTGTTTAGTTTAAAGCCATTTAAGAAACTACTTAGCTTTGTTCATTTTACAGACAATGAAAAGTAGCTTGCTCAAGAAATTTCCAGAGATGTGCTGATACGTGTGTTTGCGTTTATCTCCCTGCTCTCTCCCTGCCAGCACTGGCCCGTGTTTCTGGGAGTTAAAGACCTTTTGACGTTGGTGCCACCTCTGGTGGGCCTGAAGGGGAACCTGGAGATGACGCTGGCATCGAGGCTCTCCACTGCTGTAAGTGGAGTCCTGGGCCCCTTGGGGCGTGCAGGCGCTGGGTCGGAGTCTCTGAAGAGATGGGTGCTGTTGGGTTTTGGTCTCTCACGATGCTGTCCCTGGTCCCTCCCTGGCCCGGCCTCTGGAGTTCCCAGGGCCAGGCTGTGCTGCTGCTGAGGGGCATGTCCAGCCCCTGGTGCTCCCTTCCTCCTTTCACCTGCATGTCAGTTGGTGGCATGCGTCCCTGTGACACCTCCCCGCCCCGAGTCTGCGTGCCGCCATGCTCATCCCACAGCTACCTGGACCCCAAGCCTGGCCTTTTCACACAGGCACACAGAAGCCCCAGTGAGCAGCACAGGCCTGATGGAGGACTCTGCAGAGGAGACAGGAAGGGTTTAAATCACCCAAGTGAACGACCTCTCTTGGTAGCTTCTGTTCTCCAGAATGGCTCCCTGAATACCTGGTCCCTGGAGGGTCTTCTCTGGGCTCTTTACATAGCACAGCCCCCAGCTTTGCTGTCTCTTCTCACCCCTTCCAGCAATCCCAGGGGATTGGAGCCCTTTTCCCTCTGTTACACAGAATGGTTTTTACCTATCTCTGATACATCCTGTAGGTGAAAAAGACTATGGCAGGAGGAGTATGGTGTTTTCGAGGAACTAAGAGTAGCATGGCCAAAGCACAGGAGTCGAGGGGGCAGGTAGGGGCTGTGGGGCGTAAGGCTGAAGAGACAGGTGGGGTGTGAGTGGTTGAACAGTGGCCCCCCGAGAGACACCCAGGTCCTGATCCCTGGAACCTGTGGATGTGACCTTACATGGAAAAGGGGTCTTTTCAGGTGTGATTAAGTTAAGGACTTTGGGATGGGAGATTGTCCTGGTTATCCAGGTGGGCCCAGTGGAACCACAGGGGGCTGGGAAAGGGAGGGCCTGGGAAAAGGAGGCAGAGGGGAGTTTCAGGCCAAAGAGAGAAAGACCATGTGATGGAAGCAGAGTCAGAGAAGGCGCTGTGCCCCTGGCTTTGAAGATGCAGGAAGGGCCCCTGAGCCAAGGGATGCAGGACATGCAGCTCTACATGCTGGAACAGACAAGGAAATAGCTTCTCGCCCGGAGCTTCCAGATGAGCAAGTTTCTGCCAGCACCTTGATTTTATCCCCGTAACACTCATTTCAGACTCCTGACCTCCAGAACTATAAGGGCATAGATTTCTTTTGTATTAGGCCACTAAGTTTGTTACAGCAGCAAGAAGAAACTCATGGGACATTCTTTAAGATTGACCATATCCTACGCCACAAAGCATGTCTCAACAAATTAAAAAAATAGAAATTATGCCATGCATCTTCTCAGACCACAGTGGAATAAAATTAGAAATCAACTCCAACAGAAACTCTCATCTCTACACAAAGTCATGGAAACCAAACAACCTTCTGCTGAACGATTATTGCGCTAAGGAGGAGATTAAGATGGAAATCAAAAGATTCTTTGAGCTAAATGATAAAAGGAGACACAAGTTATCAAAATCTGTGGGACACAGCTAAAGCAATCCTGAGAGGAAAATTTGTATCCATAAGCGCCTACATCCAAAAGACAGAAAGATCACAAATCAGCAATCTAATGAATCATCTCAAAGAACTGGAAAAGGATGAGCAAACCAACCCCAAACCCAGCAGAAGAAAAGAAATAACAAAGAGCTGAACTAAATGAAATCGATAACAAACAAACAAAAAAAACCTGTAAGGAAGATTAATGAAACAAAAAGTTGGTTCTTTGAAAAATAAAGAAAATTGACACACCTCTTTGCTAGATTAATGAGACACAGAAAAGACTCTAATAAGCTCCATCAGGAACGAAAAAGGAGAAATTACAACTGATACCACAGAAATACAAAATTTCATCTATGAATACAATAAAAACATCTATGCACGTAAACTTGAAAATGTGGAGGAAATGGAAAAATTCTTAGAAACACACAGCCTCCCTAGGCTCAATCAGGAAGAAATAGAATTCCTGAACAGACCAATATCAAGTACTGAAATTGAAGCAGCAATAAAAAACCTTCCTAAAAAGAAAAGTCCTGGACCAAATGGTTTCACACCCGAATTTTACCAGACCTACAAAGAACTGGTGCCTATCCTGCAGAAATTATTCCGCAACATCGAGAAGGAAGGAATCCCCGCCAACACGTTCTATGAAGCCAACATCACCCCGATACCAAAACCAGAAAAGGACGCAACAGAGAAAGAAAACTACAGACCAATATCCCTTACGAATATAGATACAAAAATTCTCAAAAAATCCTAGCAAACTGAATTCAAGTGCTTATCAAAAAAATAATCCATCACGATCAAGTGGGCTTCATCCCAGAGGTGCAGGGATGGTTCAACATACGCAAATCTATAAACGTAATTCACCACGTAAATAGAAGCAAAAACAATAGACGCAGAAAAAGCATTCGTCAAAATTCAGCACCCTTTTATGATAAGAATGCTTAACAAAACAGGCACAAATGGGACTTACCTAAAAATGATAAAAGCCATATATGACAAACCCACAGCCAACATCATACTGAATGGGGAAAAATTGAAAGCATTCCTGCTTAGAACTGGAACCAGACAAGGTTGCCCTCTATCACCGCTTCTGTTCAACATGCTGCTAGAAGTCCTAGCCAGAGCAATCAGCCAAGAGAAGGAAATCAAGGGCATCCAAATGGGGGCAGAAGAGGTCAAACTATCACTCTTTGCTGACAATATGATCTCATATCTAGAAAACCTCAAATATTCTGCCATGAGACTACTGGAATTGATAAGCAAATTCAGCAAAGTCTCAGGTTACAAAATCAATGTACAGAAATCAGTAGCATTCCTATACACCGACAACAAACTGAGAACCAAACCAAAGACCCAATACACGTCACAGTAACAACAAAGAAAATAAAATACCTAGGAATATATTTAACTAAGGAGGTGAAAGACCTCTACAGGGAGAACTACAAAACACCGAGGAAGGAAATAGCAGAGGACGTAAACAGGTGGAAAACCATACCATGCTCATGGGTCGGCAGAATCAGCATTGTTAAAATGTCTGTACTACCCAAAGTGATCTACAGATTCAATGCAATCCCTATTAAAATGCCAACATCATTTTTTGCGGATCTAGAAAAAATAGTTCTATGCTTTGTGTGGAACGAGAGAAGACTCTGTATAGCAAAAGCAATCTTAAACAAAAATAACAAATTGGGAGGCATCAATTTACCAGACTTCAAGCTATACTACAAGGCTGTAGTAACCAAAACAGCATGGTACTGGCACAAGAACAGAGACGTAGACCAATGGAACAGAACTGAGAACCCAGGTAGAAAACCATTAGGCATCTAATGTTTGACAAAGCAGACAAAAACATACACTGGGGAAGAGAATCCTCATTCAATAAATGGTGCTGGGAAAATTGGATAGCCACACGTAGAAGACTGAAACAGGATCCGCACCTCTCACCTCTCACAAAAGTCCACTCACAGTGGATAACAGACTTAAACCTAAGGCATGAACCTATAAGAATTGTAGAAGAAAATGTTGGAAAAACTCTTAAAGACATTGGCCTAGGCAAAGAATTTACGAAGACCGCAAAGTCAATCACAGCAAAAGCAAAAATAAATAAATGGGGCCTGATCAAATTAAAAAGCTTCTGCACAGCCAAGGAAACTATCACGAGAGCAAACAGACAACCTACGGAATGGGAGAAAATATTCGCAGGCTATATATCTGATAAGGGGCTAACTAGAATCTATACAGAACTCAGGAAAATCAGCAAGAAAAAAACCAAACGACCCTGTCAAAAAGTGGGCAAAAGACACGAACAGAAACTCTTCAAAAGAAGATAGACTAATGGCCAAGAAACATATGAAAAAATGCTCGACATCTCTAATCATCAGGGATGTGCAAATCAAAACCACAATGAGATATCACTTAACTCCAGTGAGAATGGCTTTTATCAAAAAGTCCCAAAATACTAAATGTTGGCGTGGATGCAGAGAGATAGGGACACTCATATACTGCTGGTGGGACTGCAAACTAGCACAACCTCTATGGAAAGCAATTTGGTGATACCTCAAAGAGCTACCAGTAGAACTACCATTTGATCCAGCAATCCCATTACTGGGCACGTCCCCAAGGGAAAAAAAGACATTCTATAAAAAGGACATCTGCATTCGAATGTTTATAGCACCACAATTCACAATTGCAAAGATGTGGTAACAACCCGGTGCCCATCAATACACGAGTGGATTAATAAAATGTGGTATATGTATACCATGGAGTTCTACTCAGCCACAAAAAGCAATGGTGATCTGACACCTCTTGTATTTTCCTGGATAGAGCTGGAGCCCATTCTTCTAAGTGAAGTATCACAAGAATGGAAAAACCAGCACCACATGTACTCACCATCAAATTGGTATGAACTGATCAATACTTATGTGCACATACAGTAGTAACACTCATCGGGTGTTGGGCAGGTGGGAGGGGGCGGAGGGGATGGGCATATTCACACCTAATGAGTGTGGTGTGTGCCGTCTGGGGGATGGACACGCTTGAAGCTCTGACTCAGGTGGGGCAAAGGCAATACACGTAAGCTAAACATTTGTACCCCCGTAATATGCTGAAAGAAAAAAAAAAAGAAAAGAAAAGAAACTAACACATGGGGTCAGATCATGTAGAGCCTTGTAGGGCATTGAAATGTTTTAGGCAGCTGGTGATGTGGAGGCACACACATTCCTGTGAGATGCATGCACACGTGCACAGTTATTTTGGTCAGTGTTTGGGAGGGGTAAAAATGTTTATAGTAATCTCTGCTGTGTAGATATTTCAGGTGTTACATTTTTGTTTTCATAATGGTTAATTGTAGTTAAGATATGCACTTATCTACAATGATCATATCTTAGTGTTGTAATTCTTTAAAAATACATAAACCATACGAAAAAGAACTGTTAATATAATTCATTACAGTAGTCTGTCAAAGGAGAGCAGCCGCATTATCATCACAACAGAACCTTCAAAGTCATTTAGTACCCGTTTTTTGTTGTTTTTTTTTTTTTTTAAATCACCGTCTTAAGGTGTAAATTGATACAATAAAAACTCACAAGTTTCAAGTGTGCAGGTCAGTGACTTCTGAGGGATATGTATACCTGTGTAGCTGTGACCCGGCTGAAGTTCAGAACACCTTCATCCCCGTGGAAAGTTCTTGTTTTATCGCAGTCTGGTCTCCCCCACTCCATCCCGGGTCCCTCTGCTTTAGCTTCAATCTCTGTAGATTAATCTTGCCTTTTACACCTACACATGACTTTAAAAAATGCTCTGCGTGTAACATGAAATAGAAGAATACTTATATCATTCAGCATGTTCTAGCTAATGTAGTTAAGCCAGGAAAAGGAAATAGGAGCCTTAAGTATTGGAAAGGAGGAGAAAACTGATTATTTACTAATGATATGCTTGTCTTCTTAGAAAATCTAAACAAATCAATTAGAAAACTATTAAACTAATAAACACTCAGTAAAGTGGCCCAGTTTCAAACTATTCAGATGAAATAAAATATATGCATTATCATACCTAAGTATGTATCTCTATATTCCTATATACACTTAAAATAACCATTTAAAAAATATAATTAAAGAAGAGATATCCTGTAGAGCTGTGGTCCCCAACCCCTGGGCTGTGGCCTGGTATTGGCCCAGAACCAGACCGTGCATCATCCCCCGAGCTCTGCCGCAGCCCCCTGCCCCCAATGGAAAAATTGTCTTCCATGAGACTTAGGAACTGGGCCGCAGAGCAGGAGGTGAGTGGCAGGTGAGGGAGTGAAGCTTCATCTGTGTTTACAGCCGCTCCCCATTGCCTGAGCTCTGCCTCCACCCCTCCGTCCATGGAAAAATTGTCTTCCATGAAACCGGTTCCTGGTGCCAAGAAGATTGGGGACTGCTGCTGTAGGCTACTAACCGATTTTAAAACATCTTCAGAATAAGCCTTAAAAAGAAATGTGCAGGACCTATACCAATAAAACTACAAAACTTTATACAGGGAAATACAAATTTTGAGAGAGTTCCTGAATGGCAAAAATCAATATTGTAGTAAATTATCAGTTCTCTTTCATTTAGTTTATAAAATTAATGCAAATTTTCCTAATAATTAGTGAAGTTGAGCATCTTTTCATGTGTCTATTGGCCATTTGTGTACCTGCTTTGGAGAACTATCTATTCAAGTTCTTTGCTCATTTTTTAATTGGGTTATTTGGTTTTTAGTTGTCGTAGTTCTTTATATGTTGTAGATATTAACCCCTTATCAGATATATGATGTGCAAATATTTTCTCCCATTCTATGGGTTAACTTTTCACTCTATTTATCGTGTCCTTTGATGCACAGAAGTTTTTAATTTTCATGTAGTTCATCTATTTTTACTTTTGTTGCCTGTGCTTCTGGTGTCATATCCGAGAAATGATTATCAAATTGAATGTCATGAAGCTTTTCACCTATGTTTTCTTCTAAGGCTTCTGTAGTTGTAACTCTTGTTTAGGTCTTTCATCCATTTTGAGTTGATTTTCGTATATGGTGTAAGGTAAGCAACTTAATTGTTTTGCATATGGATATCGAGTCTTCCCAACATCATTTTTTGAAAAAGCCTGTCTTTTTTCCCCATTGAATGTTTGTGGCACCCTTGTCAAGAATCATTTAACTGTATATGTGAGAGTTTGTTTCCGGGCTATAGATTTTATTCCATTGGTCTGTATGCCTGTTTTTATGTCATTGCCATATTGTTTTGATTACCGTAGCTTGTATTATAGTAAGTTTTGAAATCATAAAGTATGAGACTTCCAACTTTGTTCTTTTTCTTGACATTGTTTTCTTGAGATTGAGTCCCTTGAGATTCCATATGAATTTTAGAATTTTCTATGTCAGCGAAATCAGCATTTAGATTTTGATAGGGGTTGTATTAAATTTGTAGATTGCTTTGGTTAATATTGACATCTCAAAAATATTGTCTTCTAATCCATGAACGTGGTATGTCTTTTCATTTATTTGTGTCATCTTTAATTTCTCGAGGAACATTTTGTAGTTTTTAGTATATACATCTTTTACTTCCTTGGTTAATTCCTAAGTGTTTTATTCTTTTTGGATGCTATTATAAATGGAATTGTTTTCTTAATTCCTTTTGAATTATTCATTGTTAATATATAGAAACACAGCTGATTTTTGTGTGTTGATTTTTATCCCGCAACTTTGCTGAATTCATTTGTTCTAAAAGTGAGTGAGTGTGTGTGTGTGTGTGTGTGTGTGTGTGTGTGTGTGTAATCTTTAGGGTTTTCAACATATAAAATTATGTCATCTATAAATAGAGATAACATACTTCCTCCTTTTTAATTTGGATGTCTTTTAATTTTTTTCCCTTGCCTAATTGCTCTGGCTGGGACTTCCAGTACTGTGTTGAATAGAAGTGGTGAAAGGAGATATCCTTGTCCTGTTCTTGATCTTAGAGGAAAAGTTTCAGTTTGTTACCATTAAGTATGATGTTTGCTGTGGGCTTTTCACATATAGCCTTTATTATATTGAGGTAGTTTCCTTTTATTCCTAGGTTTTTGGGTGGTTTTTATCATAAAAAGCTGTTGAGTTTTGTTAGATGCTGTTTCTACGTCGATTGAGATGATGTGATTTTTTCCATTCATTTTGTTAAGGTGGTATATTTTGTTAATTGGTTTTGTATGTGGAACCATCCTTGTGTTTCAGGACCAAATGCCACTTGCTCGTGGTGTATGATCCTTTTAATATGCTGTTACATTCAGTTTAGTAGTATTTTTAAAAGATTTTTGAGTCAATGTTCACCAGAGATACTGACATGTAGTTTTATTTTCTTCTAGTATCTTTGGCCCTGGTATCAGGGTAACACTGGCCTCATGTAATGAATTTGGAAGTGTTCCTTCATCTTCAATTTTTGGGGAGAGTTTGTGGAGAATTGCTGTTAATTCTTTAAACGTTTAATAGAATTCACCCTCTGGCCCTGGGTTTTCTTTCTTGGGAGCATTTTAATTACTGATTTAATTTTCTTTCTTTCTTTTTATTCACAGTGGAATTGTCTCTGAGGATTAGTTTTCTTACTAGTTTTTGGTGTGTTCAGATTTCTATTTCTCTGTGATTCAGTCCTGGCCAATCATATGTCTCTAGGAATTCATCCATTTGAATTAGGTTGTCTACATCATTGGCATATAATTGTTCATAGTACTCTCTTATATTCCTTTTTTCCCGTAGAATCAGAATTAGTAGATTCTGTAGAATCTGATTAGTTTTTTAAGATTTCTCTCTTTTTTTCTTAGTCAATATAGCTAAAGATTTGTGAATTTTGTTGATTTTTTTTTGGGGGGATCCAATTCTTGATTTCATTGAGTTTTCTCCATTATTTTTCTCTTCTCTGTTTTATATATCTCTCATCTTTATTTCCTTCTTTCTGCTAGCTTTGGGTTTAGTTTGATTTTTTCCGAGTTTCTTAAGGTGTAAGTTTAGGTGGTTGATTTGAGGTCTCTTTTCTTTTTTTATGTAATTGTTTACAATGATAAATTTCCCCTTTAACATGGAATTTACTGCATCCCATAAATTTTGATGTATTGTGTTTTCATTTGTCTCACGATAATTTCCTTTGGGATTTCTTCTTTGACTCATTGGTTGTTCAAGGGTATGTTGTTTAATTTCCATATATTTGGAGATTTTCCAGTTGTCCTTCTGCTCTGGACTTCTAGTTTCATTCCCTTATGATTGGAAAAGACACTTTGATACTTCGTGTGAGTTCAGTTTTCTTAAATTTATTAATACTGGTTTTATGGCCTAACACAGTCTATCCTGGAGAATGTTCCATATTCACATTTCATTGAGAAAAGTGTGTATTATTCTGTTGTTTGGTGGAGTGTTCTGTACATGTCTGTTTAGGTCCAGCTGGTCTGTGGTGGTTTTCAAATTCTCTTTCCTTATTGATCTTCTGTCTGGTTGTTGCATTCATTATTCACAGTGGGGTGGGTGTTAAAGTCTCCAACTGTTACCATAGAGCCATGTATTTCTTTCTTTCCTTTTTGTGTTTTCAGAGGTGGGATTGCGCTCCGTTACCCAGGCTGGAGTGCAGTGCCACGGTCATAGTTCACTGCAGCCTTGACCTCGCGGGCTCAATCGATCCTTCTGCCTCAGCCTCCCCCAGAGTAGCTGGGACTATAGGCATGTGCCACCACGTCTGGCTAATTTTTAAATTTTTTGTTTTGTTTTGTTTTTTAGACTCGGGGTCTTGCTATGTTGTCTGGGCTGGTCTTAAACACCTTGCCTCAAGCAGTCCTCCCACCTCAGCTCTCCAAGTCTCTGGGATTAGAGGCATGAGCCACTGTGCCCAGCTGAGCTATTTCTTGCTTCAGTTCTGTCACTGTTTGCTTCGTATATTTTAGGAGCTTTGTTGTTTGGTACAGCGTGTTTATAATTGTTCTTTCTTACTGATTTGACCCTTGTATCATTATATAATTTGCTTCTTTGTGTCTTGTTACAGTTTTTGACTTGAAGTCATTTTGTCCGATATTAGCATAGCCACCTCTGCCCTCTTTTGTTACTGTTTGCATGGAATATCTTTTTCCTTTCGGTTTCAACCTATACATGTCCTTAAATCTAAAGCGAGTCTCTCATAGATAGCATATAGTTGGATCCCGCCTTTTTGTTTTTTAATCATTCTGCCAATCTATGTCTTTTGATTGGGGAATTTTAATGCATTTACAAGTAATTACCGATAGGAAAGGATTTACTATTGCCATTTTACTCGTTTTCTGTATGTTTTATAGCTTTCTTGTCCCTTATTTCCTCCCTATTGCCTTCAACTGTGATTTTTTTTTTTAGTGACATATTTTGATTCTTTTCTTAATTTCTTTTTATTTATATTCTACAGATATTTTCTTTGTGGTTACATGGGGATTACCTATAACATCCTCAAGTTATTACACTGTCTCTTAAACTGATACCAACTTAACATCAATTGCATACATAAACTCTACTTCGGCTCTTCCTCTGAACTTTGTTGTTGATGTCACAAATTATCTTTTTATATCATATACCTATTAACATAGATTCATAATTATTTTTATGCTTTTGTCTTTTAAATCCTGTAAAAAGAAAAAGTGGAGTTACAAACCCAAATTACACTAATACAGTATTTTTTTTTTTTATTTGTTCATGTATTTACCTTTACTTGAGAACCTGTTTTTTTCTTTTTTTTCTTTTTTGGCTTCGAGTTTCTGGCTGGCATCCTTTTATTTTAACTTGAAGGACTCCCATTAGCATTTCTTATAGGGCAGACTTAGTGATAATGAACTCCCTCGGCCTTAGTTTTTCTGGGAATATCTTAGTTTTTCCCTCATTTGTGCAGAATAGTTTTGCCAGATAAAGAATTCTTGGTGGACAGTTTTTCTTTTATTCTTCCAGCACTTTAAATATATCATGCCCCTACCTCTGGCCTGCAGAGTTTCTGCTGAGAAATTCACTGGTAATCTTACTGAGGCTCCCTTGTATGTGATGAGTCTCTTTTATCTTGCGGCTTTCAAGATTCTCTTTTTGTCTTTGACTTTCAAACCATTTGTTTATAAAGTATCTCAGTGTGAGTCTCTTTGGGTTTATCCTACTTTGAGTTCATTCATCTTTTTATACTTCTATGTCTTCCCGCAAATACGGCAAATTTTGGGCCACTGTTTCTTCAAATGAGCTCTTTGCCCCTTTGTCAGAAGCAAAGACATTTTTTAAAATTCATATAATCTGAATGCCCATTTCGGAAGGGCCTCCCTGAGCCCAGCCCCTTCTGCTGAGATGAGTCTGGGTTGCCCTCTAGTTGCCCCAACCTCCGTGAGCTCTTAGCATGTGCTCAGACTGGTCCTGTGCCGCCAGCTGTCTCCCCTGACACCCTTAGGACCTCTGTTCCCTCTGCCTCGATGGAGACCTGCTCCCCCCCGGGGCCCCTCCTGGGTGGCGAGAAGCATGCCTTTCTGGCCACACGTGAGTCAGGCTCCTCTGAGCCTCTCCCCAGTTTGGCTGCTGGCCCTGTTCTAGCAAAGAGCCTGCCGCACCAGCTCACCAAGAACCCACACCCTGATCTCCAGCGTACCCCCCTTTCCACTCTTCACACCTTACCAGGTTGCCCCTGACCCCCGCAGCTGAATTCCTCTTAGGGGTT
This sequence comes from Propithecus coquereli, assembly GCF_000956105.1. Lineage (NCBI taxonomy): Eukaryota > Metazoa > Chordata > Mammalia > Primates > Indriidae > Propithecus > Propithecus coquereli. Next base: position 113,287 of record NW_012155952.1, on the reverse strand, counting down.
TCCATCCACTCCCCTACCTGCCCGTTGGCATCTGGTCCCACTCATCCCTGGTGTATTCGGAGTTGAGTTCAGTCTCTTTCTACCCCCCCACCCCCCATTGCAGTGCTCTTGGATAAGGTCTTCCTTTCTCCCTGACAGTGGCCTGCTGGTGGGGACTGTCCACTGGCCTGGCCAGCGTGCTGCTTCCCCTCTGACCTGCCCCGTGTCCTTCCCCTGACACTGGCTCAGTTGATCCATCTGTCCCCTGCAGTCCTGGGAAATGTATCGTCCAACGGTCTTCTCTGCACCAAATCCCACCACCACCTGGGCGGGTTTCAGCATCCATGTTGGATGACTGATCCGAAACCCAAGCCTCTCAGTTTGGGGATGGCTTCGGCTCCAGTGACCTTCACCTCCACTCCACTCCAGCTCCCCCTGCATGCTCCAGATGCACTCAGATCTTAACCCTTTCACAGCCCGCCTCCCGCAGTGCTCTTTCCCTCCACACCTCCTCTCCCCCCACTTCTCTGCATCTCTGACGCCCCCAGCCCCCACCCTCCCTCTGTCCTGCTTGGTCCCGTCCCTTCCCTGTGCGCCCTTCACTCGGAACGTGCTCCTGGATGCCAGTGAGGAGCCGGGGGAGTGTTTTCATGCATGGCGAAGGCTGGGCTGCTGCGTGTACTGTACAGGTTATAGATTTTTACACTTACTTTAACTGCTTTACAGAGGATGAAAAGAAAACACTTTCAGGAAGGAATGCCTTTTCTGACTCATACCCAGGGGTCACATGGGCCAGCAGCAGCCCCGTTATCTGATGTGATCAGTACCAAGGGTCAATTAATAGAGAACGTGGGTTAAAACGGCACACGAGCACCTGTGGGTCTCAGTGAACACGCACCTGTACAGCAGGTGTGGCCTCAGGTGCTCAGCATGTCACCGGATCTGCTGCCATCTTTGCTCTGCCTCCTTCCCTTGTTGTCCCTGCAAGGACACCTGAGGTGGGTATCGTGCCCATACTCAGGAAGAGTAGACTGAGGCCTGGCAAGTCGGTGATGCATCCCAGCCGTCGATCATGCTGAAGACAAAAAGGATCCCCTTTTTCGTAAAAAGAAAAATAATTGTCAAGTTTGTTAGCACTAGGCACATTTTTATATTTTTCTCCTTGGAGATCAGGAACTTAATGAACTGAGTATAAAGGAACTAGGAAAATATATTCACTTTGAAACCTTTTCTTATTTATAACTTGAATTTTTGCTGACAGTGCTATGCTGTTAGGCGCCAACTACCACTTTTGAAGGAGAAAGCTGTATTTCTGATCTCATTTTTTATCCTAAGAGAAGAGAGCGATGTATTCCTTAGACGGGATGATTTTGCAGAGGCGAGGTTGGGGGTGGTGGTGGTCAGTGGAGATGTGCTGGCTGGAGGGGACAGAGGGAATTGTAGGGGAGGGAACCTGGCCTGCGGCCCAGATTCACAGCAGGAGGCCTTGCCTGAGATCTTTGCATGAGCTTGAGAGCTGGAGATGGCCTTGAAATGGCCAGCAGCCTGTGTGCGTGTGCGGCTCTGTGTGCACGCAAGTGGGCGTGGGCTCACACGTCTGCGCGTGGGAGGAATGGTCCGTGACACCCATCCAGTTCTCAGACGGACCTGTGCCCCCCCACCTCTCTTCCTCCTCCCCACAAAAAAAGGCTGAGTCCCTGTTTGGAAAGTCGAGCAGAATAATTTGTTTTGATGCCGATGAAGTGGTGTTTTCTGATTTCTCTCCCGAGAAATCAGACTGCCTTTCCCAGGCAGGACTGACCTGGCCGTGGGCCCTGTCACACCTCCCTGTTTTCCTTTTCTCTTCACCCGAGGCCAACACTGGACAAATCGGTGACCTCCAGGAGCAACACAGAGTCATCAGCAGCAACCTTGCCCTCGTTCAGGTGAGTCTCCGCCCTGCAGGACTGATGAAGCTCCTTCCCCTGTTGAATCTGCAGCCAGGCCTGGCCAGGCAGGAAGGGCGAAGGCTGGTGGGTCCTGTCCCCGCACTCGGGACTGAACGTGGAGGACAGGCAGCCACCTGTCCACCCTGCGCCCACCACACCACGCTCAGGCAGCACCAGGCCCCCCTGAAGTAGTTGCCTCTTCTGGGGCCCAAGGTCCCTCCAGCTCCCCCAGTCCCTTCTTTGCAAGCCAAATGTCTTTACGGGGGGGTCACCGGCACTTTCCCCTTTCTCATTGCCGACGCGCTGGCGGGCTTCTCGCTGCGCTTCCCCAGGCCAAAGAGCTCGCCTGATGTACTCGTCCTGTGCCTCTCACACGTGATCCTTCTTACTCCTCCTGGGGCATCCGCGGACCCCCCAGCCTCTCTGCCAGTTCCTCCTCAGCCTTTGAGGGGACTCTCAGCTCCTCAAGTGCTTCACGCTCCTCGCAGACTCGTGTGTCCTTCTGCCAGGCCCCCGTTTGGCCACGTTCTCATCCCGGGAACTGGCTACGGAGTAGTGCAGAGTCAGGGGGCCCACGGTGGGGCAGGCAAGGCAAGAGGGACGCCTGGGCCCGGACCTGGGCAGGAGGAAGCCTTGTCCAGCACCTTCTGGGCCTCTCGGGGTGGGGGCAGCCCGTGGCAGCACAGAGAACCTGGACCCTGGGATCAGAAAGTGCATCACCTGCCGGCCACATGGCCTTGGGCAGGGCTGTACCTCCCTGTCCATTGAATTGGGATGGTAACCGCTCTGGATCTCACTTGGGTTCTGGAACCTCTACGTCTGACTCTCAGACGGCACGGCCAGCCCGGTTTTGTTGTCCCTGACTCAGTCTGGGGTGGAGCTGAAAGCTTGCTCCGGCGGCCAGGAGCTGAGGGACCCGGGGCAGGTCCCTTCACTGTATCTGTGAGCAAGTGGTGGTGAGGTTGTGACACGTGGGCTGGCCCTGGCCGGCACGCGGACATCACCCCATTGCGTTGGCTGTGCCTGGTCCTTCCCGTGTGACCAAGCGAGAAGCCCAGTGGCCCCCAGCTGCTTCCTGACGGGCAGCCACTGTGAGGACGCTGCTTCCAAACTGTGCTTGAATCCAGCTTGCTCTTCCCCCTCCTCCTCGCCCCCCTCCTCCACCCCTCCCCTCCCCCCAACCTTGGCCGTTCCTCCCTGGCCTGGGGGACTGCAGACCTCCGTTCTGTTCCCGCTGCTCCTCTACCTCAGCCTCTGCATGGCCACCTGGGTGGCCTTTTGCAAAACCCGAAGCTGGTTCCCCTCCTCCAAGGCTGGGCCTCACCCCGCCCCTGCCACCCTCACCCCCCAGCCTCACGTCCAGCTTTGCCCCTGCAGCGGTCTCTCCTCGGAAGGTGCTTTCTCTTCTTGCCCAGCTGCCACGGAGCTCTTTATGAGCTCCACTCAGGTCTGAGTTTCCGCCTGGCGCCAGGTACGTGTACTTTGGTGCCGTGGTGGTTGCAGTTCGGTGTCAGACGCCCGCCCCGTGTGCCTGAGGGCCGTCCCGCCCCAGCGCCCCGTCCTGCGGCTGAGGAGCCGCAGACTCGAATGCAGCCCACCAAAGGCCTGGCGAGGGGCAGGTCCCGAACGCCCCTGCGGCGGGTCACAGTGGTTGTGCCTCTGCCTTACACCGAGTCCGCTCTCAGCAAGTGTTTACTTAGTCCGGGCCAGGCACCGGCTTGGCGCATGGTCCGGATCACAGCGGGGGTGTGATTTCGTCTCCTCCGTTTTTAAAAAGTCTTAATTAACATGGCATTAGCAATGGCGAGTTTCATTCACTGGACGTTTTAACAACGTCAGCCTATTCTGTCATACGAGTGTGGGGACTCCGCAGCCACCAAGAGCTGGGCCACCAGGAGCCCACTCAGCGCCTGCCCGCCCACTCCCCTCAGCTCTGCCACCCACGGGCCCCGGGGGCTTCTCGGTCTTTGACTTACTTGACCAATTACAGCGTGATGAAAAGCACGCTGCTTGAGAAATCACACGGCGGTGAAATCACACTGCAGTTTCGCACGAATCTCTTAGGATGATTTCCCACAAGCTCAGAGCGTATGAAGAATTTAAAACTCTAGATTTTCCTTCCGAAGGACTGCAAAATATTTGAATTCTTAAATGAAAATTCAGCATTAATATTTGAGTCGTGTTTGAGTCTCTTTCTCTATAACCTCACCAGCAGCGAAAGTATTCTTCTAAGCTATTTTTCGTATTCACTGTATGTATGTATTTGCCCACAAATAATATATGCTTTTCTGTTTTTTAACGTAAAAAGTTTTATGCTGCATATAGAATGTAATTCTGCACCTTGTACTTTCTCTTAGTAATGACTAATTTAGAGCGCGGCAGATGGCACTCAGTGAATATTAGCTGCTAGTCGCTTGTACACACATGCAAATGTTTCTTTGGGAAAGTTGCTGGCTCATAATGGGTGTATGGGTAAGTTGCAGCCAGATTTCACCCCCCAAATTCCTGTACCATTATAACCACCCTTAATGTATAAGAAAACCATTGTCCCACATGTTTTTAGGTAAGTATTTTGTCCACCTTTTCCACCTTAATCTTAACTAGTCTAATAAGTAAAAAAGCGTATCTCATCTGTCATCCGTGGAGCACACCTGAGTGCCTGCAGAGAGCTGGGCTCTGTGCTCAGAGCTGGGGACACCAGGAGAAAACAAGACAGCGCTTAAGACCAACGTCAGCTACAAACGCACGAGACACCTCTAAATCGGGATTTGATGTGGAGTTTTCCTAATTACGAGGGAAGTTGCTCCTCCTTTGGCATGCGTCACGGCCTTTCGAGGTTCCTTTTCTGTGAATTGCCTGTCCGTATCCCGTGTGCATTTTTCTATCAGGTTTTATTATTATTATTATTCGTGATTTTTAAACTTCATTATTCTGGACACGAATCCTGCATTTCTTTTTCCCGATGGATTTTTCTCGGTGTGTCTTTAGAAGAAGGCCTTCCCTAGTCAAAATGCTTAAACGTATTATTGTATTCAATTATGTTTTCTTTTATTTCGCACTTCGGGTTTTTATGTTTAGGATATGTATGTTTTCCCTGAACCTACACATACACATTTCCTTACCCCGTTCATTCAGTATTCACTCATCCCATCCTGATTTGTAATGCCGCCTTTATCGTAGTAAATTCTCCTCCATTCCTGACTAAATTTTCATGTATTGTTGTATATTCCTGATTCTGTTCTTGGACTCTGCCCTGCTGATCTAGTTTCTACTTCTGCCAGTCGCACACTGCTTTCGATCCTAGTAGCTTTAAAATACACATCGAGGCCAGGTGCGGTGGCTCCCACCTGCGATCCCAGCTATTCAGGAGGCTGAGGTGGGAAGATCACTTGAACAGCCCAGGAGTTTAAGATCAGCCTGGGCAACACGGCAAGACCCTGTCTCTAAAAGAAAAACAAAAACCCACATTGATAATAAATATCTCCGAACTCCCTCTTCGACCTTTCTCAAAATTGTCTTGAGTAATTCTCACATGTTTACTTATCTTCGTAAAACTTAAAATTTGTCAAGTGCCATGAAAAATCTTGTTGGGACTTTGACTAAAATTACATAGGTTAACTTGGGGAGCATTTTTTCATCTTTAAAAAACTCGCTCTTCTCTTCACTGTGCATGGTTGAGCTCTTTGCTTCTGCAGCCTTCTTTGATAACATGACGTGACTTGTTTCCGGGTCGGCATTTGAATCAGAGTTGCCAGTTTTGGTGTCCAAGTTGGGGCACCTCCCGGCATGGGCTCTGGACGGGCCCTGCAGAGGCGCATGCTTGGCGGGACAGAGACTGGAAGGCAGCCTGGGGTGGGAGAGGGTGAGAGCAGGGAAAGACAGGGAAGAGACCAACGGTGTGCAGAGGCCTCCGGGGTTGTTGCTGCGGATCGTGG
>NW_012155952.1:99970-100300 GCF_000956105.1 Propithecus coquereli | reverse complement strand
CGTGTCTGAAACGTAATCCCCAACGTGGCGGTGTTGGAAGGTGGGGCCTTGAAGAGGTGTTTGGAGCAACGGATGAAGGGACGACTGGGCTATCGTGGGAGTACAACTGGTGGCTTTCTAGGAAGAGGAGGAGCCCTGAGGGCATTAGCACGCTCAGGCCCTCTCCAGGAGACGCCCTGAGCCAGCCCGGACTCTGCAGAGAGCCAGCACCAGCAGGCCACCCCCTGACCCCAGGCCTCTCATCCTCCGTAACAATGAGAGATTCCCTTTGTTTATATCAGTAAGTTAGCCACTTGCAGGCTGTCTGTGATCAGAAACAGAAAAGGGACT
>NW_012155952.1:96061-99920 GCF_000956105.1 Propithecus coquereli | reverse complement strand
GTGATTTGGGAGCCGCTCCTCAGCACCCTGCCCACAAGTCACAAAGGGGTCCAGTTCTTCCGGCCTTCTCAGGTCTCCAGTGTAGTAGGAGAAACTCGGAGAGTTGGGGCAGCCTGGCTCCATATCTAGGCTTGTGTGGACAGGGGCAAGTTAATGCGCAGCCTGCCAGCCACCTGCCAGCCCCGTCTCAGTGCCAGACACCCTGCGCCTTCCCAGGGCCGTCGGCTCCTTGGGACTTGAGTCTTCTCTCTGTCCTCTCTCTCCACAGGAACGTTGACGGTCTGTATCGTGATTGGCACTCGAAAGCTCGGGGTCAACCCAGACAACATCGCCACACCCGTGGCAGCCAGCCTGGGAGACCTCATCACACTGTCCATCCTGGCTTTGGTTAGCAACTTCTTCTACGGACGCAAAGGTAAGGGTGCTTCCAAGGCGGAGGGGCCCTGGGGCCCGTCACCACCAAGCCTGAGTGGAAACTCTTGCACCCAGCCTGTGTCCTGTGGTTTTTAATGTGTCCCCCATGTTTCGCGTGTCTGAAACGTAATCCCCAACGTGGCGGTGTTGGAAGGTGGGGCCTTGAAGAGGTGTTTGGAGCAACGGATGAAGGGACCAGTGGGCTATCGTGGGAGTAGAACTGGTGGCTTTCTAGGAAGAGGAGGAGCCCTGAGGGCGTTAGCACGCTCAGGCCCTCTCCAGGAGACGCCCTGAGCCAGCCCGGACTCTGCAGAGAGCCAGCACCAGCAGGCCACCCCCTGACCCCGGCCCTCTCATCCTCCGTAACAATGAGAGATTCCCTTTGTTTATATCAGTAAGTTAGCCACTTGCAGGCTGTCTGTGATCAGAAACAGAAAAGGGACTAAACCAGAAAATTGGTACCGGGAAGTGGGGTGTTGCTGATGTCCACCTTAAATAACAAGATTAGACAACACGATAAAGTATAAAGTTGATTCAAGCTCAAAGCTTGAGGATGGAAGTGGGCTTCTAAGGAGAAAAGAGGAGGCAGTTCCTGAGTCGTTCCCAAGAATTTACGTTAAAATAACGTAAGCTACTGAGTGGCTATGCGTTGTTCTTCATGTCACAAATCCCAGTGAGGCAGCCAGGCAGGAGCACATTTGCCCCCAGACGTGATGTGGGGGTGTGACTTACGTCCCACACGCGTGTCTCTCCGGGCCGATGCGTTTTGCGTTCCTCACGTGACGCCTCAGCCTGCTTGGAGTTACTTTGTTTTTCTCATCCCTGCCTTTCCATCCAGATACGTCTAGGAGAGCATTGTAGATGAACTCAAATGGTTTCGACCCCTTGTGTGTTCAGGAGCTCAGTCTTGCGTTGCTAGGAAGGCTCGTTCCGACGGTCCTGTCCCCCGTGGTGGTGTGGGGAGAGGATGCGTCTCAGTGAAGCGTTCTAAGAGCACCGAAAGCTGAACTGGGCTGGCATCGCACGGCGGCAAGAATGAGACTTACGAGATTTATACAGCTGCTGTCACTTGTTGAATTATCTGTAGTCTCTGGAATACCACGCGTTTAGTTTTCTCAGAAGTAAAACAACGAGATACGCGATAGAAATGTAATGCACACAAGTATTATAATCAAAAAGAGGAATTTGTATTCCAGAATGGGGTGGCGGGGAACCTGTCCCATTGGGGAGTTGACTAAAACATCATGAAGAAAATTAAAAGCCGGTCCTTCTGTAGAGACTTGTAGCTAGGAACTATTTCGGGATTTTGCCCAAATTGTAGGAAAATAATAAAAACTCAAAAACAGTGGTCAGGGCTAGAATCTAATAACAGGTGTGCTGTAGTTTTCTTCTGAAACATAATTTTTCTCTCTCTAGTTCCCCATTTCTATCAAAGATAAAAGTTAGTAGGACCAATTTACTTGCAAAATAAGTTTTGGTATTATACTTGGCCTGATTATTTGCATAAAGTGCAACAAGAATACTGAGTGTCCACGTGGGCGCTTTGCTGGAACTTTATGAGAAATTCTGGATTAGACTTTTAAAAGCCTGAAGGATAGGTAAGCCATGGAGTCACCAACAAACTGGGCCTGTAATACCCGTACGAAGCGGGTAAATTCCTCTCTTCTCGAGGTCCCCAAATATCCTGAGGTGCCTGAGCCTGTCTGAAGGGAACCTTGTAAGGGAACCACGCAGACAAGGTTCAAGGTCAGTCTTTCCAAGGGGCTTTTTATCAGCTCTATAAGGTCAACTTCAGTTCCTCAGAACAGTCTGGCCGTACCTGGAAACGGGCCACTCCAGTCCAAGCCGTGGCGGAGTGACCAGCATCTCCAGTTGTGTCCTGTTATAAAAGAAAACGGATGCTGGTTGACCTTACGGAAATAACTGTATTGCCGTAAATAAAAACACTCATGAATAGTTTACAAATTTTGGAGAAATCAAGTAGAGAGAAAGGTAACTGTTTTAGTCTTATTCACGAAAGTATACCCTCCCCAATTGCTGTAAGCTAGAAATAGCTAAATAGCTCAAAAGTTTTCTTGACTCTGGTAAACAAAAGAAATAGAATTGGCAAGGTTTCAAACAGAAAACATCATTAAAATTATTTCAGCCCTCTATCAGTTTGGTCTCAAGTAATTCTTGTTCTGCTTGATGTTGGGACAGCAGTTTTCATGAACGTTCAATTCTTTAGTGGAGTTCTGTAAGTTTTTACTTAGTCCGATAGTGTAATCTCCAAGGTTGTCGGAAACCTGGACGCAAGAGCGCTCGTCAGGGTCCTTTCCGTGAATCTCCTGAAGAAGCAGATTTTGGGCTGTGACCAATTGCAAACCACTTTTTTAGAAGAATCAGAGTAAAACAGTAATTGGAGATGACCAAAGACTTAGAGTGGCCATCGTTAAAGATGCAATTGACAGGGAAATTTGGTTATTTCCGTGGCACACCACAATTTCACATAATAATAATTATGACCGATGACACATACCAAGACACATCAGAATTTAGGAATACAATAAAATTTTGGAGCATATATCAATAACACAGTTGTACAATTATAACTCAAAGAAAGTTAAACACCATTTTTTATTTGACAGTGCTTCCCATATGATTTTAACACACCACAAAGCCTAATATGTCCCTGTTGGACTCCCAGAGGTTCCTCTTTGTTATGTCCAAGTTAGTTTGGATCAAACAGACTTAATATTAGAATTTGAAATTTAATTTTAGAAAGTATTTCAAACATGAAAAGCTTAAAACACATGATATTAAAATAATAAAGGTTTAAAACACATGATCGAAATAGGATCACAGGTCACTTTAAATAATAGTCATTCATTTAGCCAAAATGACAATTCAAAGATTCCTGAAAACAAAAACTGTCACTCTTTGATAGAGCAGAGCGTCAGTTTCCATCAAGATACCTAAGAAAGAAAAGCATGAGGCAAACTCTCCTGCCGCTTTGATTTGCAGTTTACTCAAAAGGTAAATAAATCTTGTACTCTCTTATTGATATGACACAAAATCCTTGTCCAAAGGAGAAAACCAAATTTTACTTCTATAGTAGTGTATTATCAATACTATGGCTAATTGTAATAAAACCTTATAAACAAATTTATCCAGTCTTAGCTTTGACCACACAAGATAAGATTTCCATGAACATCACATAACCTCCTACAATTTTCTACGAAAGAGCAGATCAGTGCTCCGAGAAAACCCTGTTGTTCTGACGAAGGGGCTCAGACCCGGGCCTTGCGTCAGTGTGCTTTTGATACTAATGTTCAATTTTTAGACAAACTTCTAAAAATTTCCCTCTAATTTTAGCCAATATGATCACAAAAAAATTCCTTTCATGAGGTTAATCTTCCACAAACCTTCCACAGCTTGCTCAAACCTTCAGTTTTGTCCTATACTT
>NW_012155952.1:86418-91456 GCF_000956105.1 Propithecus coquereli | reverse complement strand
GGCAGAGTGAGGTGTAGCCGTGGGCTCCGTAGGAACCCCAGGACTGGCTGGGTCAGACCTTTCCACTTTCCTCTTTCTTTCACCACGAACCCCGGGCCTCATTCATCCTCAGAGAGGGCACCTTGTCCTCACTTGCCAGAGCAGCAGGGGGACAGGAGGCGGCGGCGCTGGGAAGGTCAGGTGAAGGTCCTGCCTCCCCTTCGCGGTGGTGCCACGGGACCCCGCTCTCCGTCCGCAGCTGCCAGAGCTCTGCCGGCCCGACCTTGTTGAGGCCGTGACTGTGTCATCCGCTGGTGTGCCAGGTCACTCTGCACAGCACAGCTGCCGTGGGGTCTGTCCCCTCGACCTCAGGCCCTTCCGCTGAGCCCAGGCCCTCCACCCTCCAGCCCTGTTCTCGGGGCCCCTCTCCTGCTAGTGCACTGTGACTCCCCACTCCATTCTCCTGCGTCCCCCTAGCTTCGACTCTCAGGGAGGAGAGGTAGCGTGGCCGTCTTTGCCTCCGGAAGGCGCCTGGCTCCTTGTACGACTCAACCCAGCTTCTCCAGGGCTCCAAGAAGTCCCCAGGGCGGGAGAGCCTTTGCTGAAGCCCAGCGGCCCACGGCGCACGGGCAGCATTTTCCGGCTCCGTTTCACCGAACAGCATCTTAGTGCAGTTCGGGAGGCGTCGCAGGACAGGGCCCAGCCGGCCACACGGCCTCAGAAAGGCGGGCACTCATGTGTTTCATAATGGGCTGACATTCTCAGATGGCTTCTGGAGCAGCCGAGACCCAGATCAGAGGTGGGGATGGGGAAGCTCGAGTCGGGTGCAGAGGACACGGGGGTGCCAGGCCGGCTGTGGCGGGTACCGCCTGTCTGCCGAGACCGGGGATGCTGGCTGATGGGGGCCCCGCGAGTGAACCCCTGGTCACTGGGCTGCGTCTGCTTTCTCCCCAGTTTTGGAGGGCTCATCTTGAGCAAAACCATTTCTAAACAGCAGTACAAAGGCATGGCCATATTTGCTCCCATCATATGTGGTAAGTATTTGAGGGGGGCCCCCTGGGGCCCCTGGCCTGGGTTGGACCTGGACAGCAGTCTTCAGAGGCAGGTGGGCAGCCGACCTGCAGGGGCTGTGGGGCTGGGTTTGCTCAGCGGGAAGGAGGCCCGGGGGAGGAAGCCCCACACGCTGCTCTTAGCAGCTCAGACCTGGTTCCTCGTGGCATCGCCGAGACGAGAGCTCTCCTGACAGAACCAAATCCCACGTCTCGAAGGCCCCGAGTTGAACCCAGGCTTCGTTGGCGCCTGCTGACTGAATGTGGTCTTCAGAGCTGGGGCGTTGGGCTCTTGTGGTTTTTCTTTTCTTTTACATTCAGTGGTGACATAAAAACTCAGACGTTGACACGTAAAAATCTGGATGTCTGTCTGCTCCTTAAAAATTAAGACTCACAATACTGGGCTGAAGTCGATTCAGGGCCTGTGCGTTCCACTTTGCCGCAATGCCCAGCACGCCCTGTTGTCTCACACCCGACCCCCTTCACTTACCTCCTAGACTTAGACCCTGTGGGTGTTCGTGTTGACCCCTTACTTCTCTTTTAACCCAAGCTTGGCTTGGTGTCTGGTGTCTGACGAGGCTCTGTAAATGGAACTGGCCGGTTAGGAGAGGAACCAAACGTAAGCCGTTCCCCAGTTAGCTTAGTCCCCAGGGCCTGGCCTTCTGGCCCTGCAGAAACGGGCTTCAGACCGACGCCCTTAGGCAGCCCCTGCATGTCCACAGTTCCCCCTCCTCCCCCCATAGGGGGCCACACCTGCGCTTCTTGCATGTCGGGGGCCCCCCCAGCACGTCTGCACCCTGACCGAGTCCCACGGCGCGTCCCCACGCAAGTGAGGACGGCAGCAGACGGCTCGTGAGCTTGGGAGGGTCTCCTCGGGTGAATCACCAACTCGGGTGCCTCCAGCAGCCAAGCGGACAATTTGAACGGGTTAAGCAGGGAGGGCAGACAGTAAGGAACGGTGGGGAGTGGGGCGCCCTGCGGAGCACGTCGCTGATCTGAAGGGCGTGGAGTCTGCCCAGCTCCAGCCCAGTGTTGCCTGGCGGGAATGTAGACCCAGAGCTGCCAGAACCGGCTTGTTCAGGGAGGCCAGGAATCGGAGCCAGGGCCTAACCTGTAAACGCTACCAATTAGTTAAGGGCTTTTCCCCTGTTTTTCCTGTTTAAATCATGTCTGGGCCAAGCAAAACACACCTGCCGCCATCCTCTGGAGCCGCTGAGGTGGCGGGGCTCTGCCCCGGGGGTCACCGTGCACATCGGGCCCAGTTAGTCGTCCATGGCACTGAGGACAGAATGGGGGCAACCCCCACCTGTCAGCCCCCGCAGAAGAGGTGTCCAGCATGGCCTTTGTCAGCTGGGTCACCTGGTCCTGGCAGAGCGTGAAACCTTCTCCACACCCTGTGGAAACCGGGAGCCTCAGCGAGCAGCCCCAGAATTTCCGGCGCACAAACGTGCTCGTGGTTTCCTGGGCCTCCCGACTCTGCCTCTGTCGGTCCCGTGCTCTGCGTCCTGTCAGTCTGCGCACGGCCCCCAGCCCTCCCTGCGTGTCCCCTGTGGACGCCTGCTCTGTGCACGTGCCCAGGCATCCGTGAACGTGGGAGTCTGCACTGACCATCGGGGGCCCCAGGGGGACTCACGTGGCACCAACCTTGACATCGTGCAGCAGAAAATGTCTTTTCGTAAAAGCCCGCTGGCCACCCAGCATGAGAGGTGTCCGGGGCACTTCTCCTGGGACATACCTGCTTTGTCACCCTGTGATCATCTCTCTCCTCCCCTCTCCTCCCCTCTCCTCCCCACTCTTCCCCTCTGTTTTCTTTCCTCTCCTTCCCACCTTGAGGTGAAAAAAAAATCCCTTTCATTTTCTCAGATGGGCCAGTCCGAAGCCTACTTCCTGTCCCTCCCTGCGACCTGCGGTCAGCTCTTACCGGAGGGGCTGACCGTGCAGTTGGTGGAGCCGTCCACCTGTTCTCTCTCTTCCCTTGCCCCAGCTTCCTTCCCGAATTCCCTCCCTTGCCCCCTTCCCTCAAGCCAGCAGATACTACTGAGAACCTGCTTCGCCAGTCACCTTCCCTCACTGGAAGAGGTACCAGCTGTCAAGGTGATACAGTTTCTACTTTGACACCACACTCAGGAGGTCTGGGCCACCCTGACTCGGTGCCAGACAAGATCTGTGGTCAGTGGGAGGGAAGGAAAAGATACCAAGTGCTGAATCAACCAACAGAGGCTTCCTGGAGGAAGTGAACTTAAAATAAGGGATATAACTCAGAGACTGTCGTGGAGAAGGGGAAACCAGATCCTTTTTTCCTCAGGTGTTGGTGGCAATCTGGTGGCCATTCAGACCAGCCGCATCTCCACCTACCTGCACCTAGGGAGCACACCTGGGGTCCTGCCGTTCCGGATGAAAAAATTCTGGCCTAACCCTTGTTCCACTTTCTGCACATCAGGTGAGTCTGCTGTCTTCAGACCAGTAGAAATCGGTGTCGTTGGAAGGTGGCAGTGGATGCCTGGTACCTCAGCACAGATCACCTGCCAGGCCCCGGCTCCTCTTCCCGGACACCTGACTCCCCAGTCCCGCCTCTCATTCATTCATTCACTCAAATAATAATATTTATTGAATATCCGCCAGGCACTGGGTGTCACGTTGCAATGGGGAATTGGAGACGGCCGATTTCTCGCCCTCAGAACAGATAAGACAGACGAGCGCGTAGTTACACCTCATGTATGTTCCAAGCCGCCTTCTTTAGATCTTATCAATAGAAGTTGGATTATGGTATGTAGTGGTGTGGATTTCCTAGGGTTTATGCTATTTGGGGTTTGCTAAGCTCCTTGAATACATAGATTTATATCTTTTGCCAAATGTAGGAAATTTCAAGCCATTATTCATTGTTGGAATTCTTTCTCAGATCTCTTTCTCCTTTCCTTCTGATACTCTAATGACATGAATGTTAGACCTTTTGTTGCAGTCGCACAAGTCCCTGAGGTGCTGTTTAATTTTTCTTTCAGTCTTTTATTCTCTTTTTTCAGATTGGCTGATTTCTATCATCTTTTCTTCAAGTTGACTGATTCTTTCCTCTTCCCTCTCCATTCTGCTGTGCAGCCTGCTGAGCTGTTGGGTTTTGTTGTTGTTGTTATTGTATTTGTTTGGTTTTAAAATTTCCGCTTGGTTCTGCTTTCATCTTCTATTTTCTGAGACTTTCTATTTTTTTCATTTTTTTTCAAGACTTTGTCATTGCTTGTGGAAGCATTTTTATAATGTCTTCATGAAAATTGTTTTTGGGTAATTCTGACATCTGTGTCATCTCAGTGTGGTGTCCGTTGGTTATTTTTTCTCATGCAAGTAGAGAGTTTTCTGGCTTCTTGTATGGTGAATGATTTTAGATTAACTCTGGACACTTTGGGTATTATAAGACTTTGGATGTTACTTGAATCTGTTCTGGCTGGCCTCCTTCGGCTGCAGCGCTGGGGAAAGGGGATGCACTACTTACTGTCTCACCACCAGGCGTGGTGGGCGTCCAGGTCCCCACCCAGCCTCCCTGATGCCCAGGGGAAGAGGAGCCCCTTGTCACCGCTGGGCGGGGGGCTGTCGGCTTCCGTACTAGGCCTCTGTCGTCACCTAGGCTGGAAGGGGGAGCGCTGCCTTGTTTCTGCACCCACGTGGTTTCACTGACATAGTAGGGCCTCAGCACCACCGGGTGGGGATGAAAGTCCTGACTCTCAACTTAGCCTTCTCTGGCACCACCTCCAGCACGGGGGCCCTGGGCCACGTTCACGCCTGGACGCAGACGGGAGTCCGGGCCCTCCACTTGGCCTTTCCTGCTGGGAGTGAGGCTGCAGTTTTCCTGTGGTATTTCGCTGAAGTAGAGTGGTTATTGTCTAAAAGCTCTGTTCTGCTAGGCTGCGCCTTGCCTGAACCTTTGGCTAAAAAGAGCAGACTTCTGTGGAGTCTTTTTTCGTCCACTCCTGTTGGCATTTCTGGGTTCTCCGGTGCCCAGTCTGGAAACAAACAAACAATTC
>NW_012155952.1:72941-79573 GCF_000956105.1 Propithecus coquereli | reverse complement strand
GTAAATTCTGATAACCTCGCAAGAACCGGTGTGGCATAGACTTTTATAACCCCCATTTACAGAGGAGGTGACGGAGGCTTGGTGAGGTCCTGTGGCTGGTGAGTGGCGGAGCCAGGATTCGAATGTAGACAACGGGGCTCAGACCCGAGCTGTGTGGACAGTAAAAAAGGGGGCTTGTCTCTTCTGCAGGGAGAACTCGCCTCTGCTGTGCCTTGGAGCAGACTTTCTATAGATTCTGAATAAATCTCACTTTCACTTTATACTTTCGGCTCCCTCCTGGAAATTCCTTCTTGCGTGAAGCCAAGGACCCACCTGGACCTCAAGTGACTGCCAGTGTTGGGAGTCACTTTCCTGTGTCACCTGGTGACCCAGATGGGACAAAGGGCGACCGCCCACCCAGACCCCAAATTAAGACTGAGTGGCACTATTTGGACCCCGAAGGATGGGGTAAGTCTCCCTTTGTCTAGTTTGGTTTCTTTTCGGTTTTCTTGCCTTCCAAAGTGTCAGACGCATTCATTCTGTCTCTCTCTTCACTGTCTCCTTCTGCCTTTCTTTTCTCATCTCTGGGGAGATGTTTCTATTCTTTCAAGACGGGTCATTTTCCCTGTTTATTTTGAAATCCTTTTCTTTCGTTAAACAGAGGTCCTTTATTGTGGCGACTCCGGGACACCAGAGCCGTGTTGTGTCGGTGATCCCAAGCTAAAGGGCTGAAAACAGGCCCCTTGGGAAAACCTGTTCTTTTGTCTGAGGCCTCTTCTTGCCGGCACTGGGGCTGCTTGTCTTGCTGTTACCTTTATTCTTGCCTTTGCCCAAACCCTGAGTGTTTCTTCAAGTCGGATTAGAATGTTACTTTTGTTCTCCGAGTGAAGCCTGTTCTGTACTTTGTGCGCTGCTGTGTTCCTTGTACTGCAGGCTGCAGTCTCTGTTCCTCTGCACGGCTCTGTCTTTTCTCCTCTAGCCTGTGTGCTGCACCGCACGTGACTGCGAGGTTTGGCCACCGCCACCTCGGACCACGCCTGTATCCGACATAAAGACTCGTTAGTAATTTAGATGTTAAGCTACCTATAAGCTTCCTTTTCCCGTCATCATCAGAACCAACCAGTTGGAAACATCTGGCTAGGATTAAACCTGTGCCTCGTGAGCCCCCACGGGTTGGCGCAGAGGAGCTGGCATACTCCTGTGAGCCTGTGGAGCAGCGGTCCCCAACCTTTTTGGCATCAGTGACGGGTTTCGTGGAAAACAGTTTCCACACACTCCGGAAGACAGCAAGAAAGCTAAGTAACACCCTCATTCAAATGACTAGTAAACGTGTGCTCGTTCTTCTTTTCTTAATCACTGTTGGCATTTCCCTAATAACCCACTTGTTATTCCTTGGCTTACTTCCTGGTGACTGGAATGAAGTCACTTTCATAGTCATGAACCAAACTTGCATTTTGCCTTAGTTGTTCACCGTGTTTACATTACACTCCCTCCTCTCCCTGGAAAAAACCTTTTCTGTCCATCTCGGATATAGGAAAATAACCATGTTGCATTTTGGCTGAACAGGGAGCCATAAGTGCTGCTGCAAACTCATCGTGTTGCATCTACATTAATGTCATGGGGGAGGTAGAACAAAGGGTGAACATGGCTACATATTAATATAACATCATCAATCGCCCGCTTTCCAGACCAGCTGGGATTCTATTAAGGGACGTTTGCCCAGTATCATTTGGTTACTTCCCTTCTCAGGGCGCTTATTAGCTATCTTCCTTCTTTCAATCTTTGGACCACGTTTGTATTTGTGTCTTCCCGGTTACAGTAACTGCAGTCCAAGTTCGTGCCGATGCAAGGCTTCCAGCCCATCTCACCGGCTGATCCAAAACATGGAAGCATCCTGCCCCTGCGCCCCCTGGACTGTTCTTAGAGAGTTCTACTTCTCCAATGCTGGGCAGGGCCTACGCCTGTAAGTCCGGCAGGAAGAAGCCACAGAAGATGGAACTTCATCCTTCTACAATCCCTTCAGAGTCTTTTGAAAACTGGGCTCTGGCTGCACCCAGGCCTTCCTCAGGGCCTGTGGGGTGGGCTGTGTTGTTGTCCGTGTGTGCGGGGGTACATGGCATGGGGTAGAGGAGGGCAGTGAGCAGCCCAGAGGGGCTCCTGGGGAATTCTCATCTGAGGCACAAGCCCAGAGAAGGTGATCCCACTTCCTCATTAATTTAGGACCCTGGTAGTGAGGCACCCACATTCTGGAGACAGCGTCCTGCCCAGCTCACTCGGCTGGAGACCCTTGAGAGAGTGAGTTCCTTCTGTGCCGTTGCAGTTGTCGGCCCAGCTCTCACCCTGACCCCTCTGACCGTTTGCCACGAAGGACCCTGGGGTGATACAGTGTGTGTCAGGGCAGGGCAAGCCAGATGTGTTCACCACCGTGTCCCGCCTGGGTAGCCCCGCACTCCTCTCTGCATGTGTGTGTGGGGGAGAGTAGGAGACATGAGGGGTGGACACACCCCGGGCAGGAGCAGGTTGTTGGGGGTTGGAGGCCTGGGGGCCTGTCCTGGTTTCAGCCAGGTCACGGCTGGCAGGTGGGGATGAGGATGGTGGGTGGTGCCATCTGGTCCTGCGTTTGTCCTGAGCTCTCAAGCTGTCATCCCGTTCATGCCTGGATGGAGGTCTGTGCAGACACAGGTCTGGGCCCGATCTGGGTCACGGAAGGATCTCTGGGCAGCAGAACCAGCAAGGACAATGAACAGCTGGGGCCCTGATGCCTCCAGGATCAGCGGCTGGTCACTGTCTTTGCAGAAGTCCACGCGGGACATCTGCAGGGAGCTGTTCAATGGGGTCAACCACTCCATCTCCCCAGGTGAAGGGCAGGTGCACCACACGGCCACCAGGGCCAGCGCTGCCTCATTGGTGGTGAGTGCGGCGCAGACAGGTCTCCGCAGCCAGGGCCTGCAAAGGGACAGGAAGGCCACCTGCCCAGAGACCTCCCTGCAGGCCCCCAGGATCTCGCCTCATCTTGCCGGGAGTGACCACTAGGCCCAGTCACAGGAATCTGAGCTACCCCTTCCTCCACTCCTGCCGTTCCGCCCCAGCCTTGCCCAGACGGAAAATAAGTTATCGTACATTTGTAGGAATACTTAGATATGGCTTACATTCTGAGTGTTTTCACATTGAACTAGGGTTCATAGTGTCCTAACCATCCTTCGGCCAGTGTGATGATGAGTCGGGACGTGCAGGAGGCACCGTCGGGGAAGGCAGGCTGGAGGAACAGAGCGGCGACCCCTTCCACGTCCCCACCTTCCTGCACACGTCCCACGAGTTCATCCCTACCCAGCAGGTGAGTGCTTTGCCCCTCAGAGCATAGTGGGGTCGCAGCCACCTGCTGGCTGTGTCTTGGGAATGCCCCTTCACCTCTCTGGGTCTGAGTTTGCTGATGTGGATGCTGGAGTGTTAAGTGTGCCAGCCTCACAGGATTATTTCAGGGGCTACATGGGACAAGCCACAGAAAGTGCTGTGTCGAGCCTGTGTTTGCAGAAAGTACTGCTGAGGGACTGTGATTATTATGATGTTTTTTTAAAATAACCTATGATGAGAAAACTATAGTAAGACATCATAAAACGGTGAAAGTGTTGTAGCCAGTATATTGGCAATGATATCATTGATCCACAAATTTATTAATATTCACATTTCACCAGATTTATTCTTTGTGTGTTTAATTCTATGCAATGTTATTACATGTATAGCTTCATCTATCTGAAGATTACCTCCCATTGTCCTTTTAAAACCACATGCACATTCCTTCTGCCTGCCACGTTGACTTTGGACTTACTCCCTTCCAACCAGAAATTTTTTCTCCATTTCCATAAATTTGTCCTTCCAGTAATGTTATATAAGTGGAAATATAATGTATGCAAAGCTTTATAAGTGGCCTTTTTCACTAAGTATAATTTCCTGGAGCTTCATCTGAATTGCTTTTTTAAATGTCTTTTTTTTTTCACAATATTAAGGGAGTACAAATGTTTTTGTTATGTGGATCGCCTTTGTAATGCTTGAGTCACAGCTATAAGTGTGCCTTTCACCTGAATGGTGTTCATTGTACCTGTTAGGTAGGTTCTTACCTGCCTCTACCTGCCTCCCCCCAATCCATTTCCAATGAGTTTTACTTTCCTCTGTGCCCATGTGTACCCATCAGTTAGTTCCAATTTAATAGAGAGCATGAGTTTGTTTTTCCATTCTTGAGATACTTCGCTTAGGATAATGGTCTCCAGATCATCCAAATTGTTGCATAAGGTATTATTTCAATCTTTTTTATGGCTGAGTATTACTCCATGGTATACACATACCATATTTTGTTAATCCATTCATGAATTGATGGGCACTTGGGTTGATTCCACATCTTTGCAATTGTGAATTGTGCTGCAATAAACATTTGAGTTCCGGGGTCTTTTTGATAAAGTGACTTCTGTTCCTTTGGTTAAATACCCAGTACTGGAATTGCTGGTCTACTTTTACTTTTTCGCGGTATCTCCATACTGTTTTCTATAGAGGTTGTACTAAGTTACAGTTCCACCAACAATATATAAGCATTCCTTTCTCTCTGCATCTATGCCAGCATCTAGTTTTTGGACTTTTATGCAGAAGAGTGAAAAAGAACCCCTATCTCTTACCATTCACAAAAATGAATTCGAGATGGATAAAAGACTTAAATGTAAGGCATGAAACCATAAGAATTCTAGAATAAAATATAGGGAAAAGTCTTCTAATATCAGCCTAGGCATACAATTTATGACTAGGACCCCAGTGGCAATTAACACCAACAAGAAAAATAAATAAATGGGATTTGATTAAATTAAAAAGCTTCTGCACAGCTAAGGAGATAAGCAGCAGAATGACTAGCCTACAGAATGGGAGAAAACATTCACAAACTACACATCTGATAAAGGGCTAATATCCAGAATCTGTAATGAATTGCTTTTTGTATTACAGTTCGGACTTCTTGTTATTGCTGAGTGGGTTTCATGGCATGAATGTGCCTCACTCTAACCCTTTGGAAATAATATTTGAGAAACATCTGCAGCGTGTGTGGTTGGGATCTAGTCTTGCCAAAATCCAGCCATCACAAACTTCAGAATTTTCACAGGAAATAAATAGAGAAGGAGATATTAACTCGCATATTTCACATTAAAATGTAGTTAGGATAAAAATGAGGTATTGGAAATTTGGAAATCCAGTTTTACTCTTTAAAATGTTCATATAAACTAATAGTAACCCCTATCAAGTATACCTGGAAAGACTGAATATTTATATTTTACTTATTAAAAAGAATACTTATGCATCTCTTACATATTACACATTTTACAAGCCTCATTATTCACAATTGGCAGAAAACATTCAGAAATAGAAAAACAGAAAATGGACGTGAAGTGACAGAAACATGTAAGTTATAGTATATTTTAAAATTCATTTTAAAATTAAAATTTGAAGATTCTACCCATGTTTGTCTTAAAGGTGTTTGAAGTTATAAATTATCAAAAGACGATAGAACAGATTACCTGAAAAGGAGAAAAAAGGGAATTATATCTATACAAACAAAGATGGAAATTTGGGTCTATTTGGGTCCTTGTGAAATGGACGTTTGGCAGTTCCATGCTGATTTCCCTCCCTCGCACACACAACCCAGCCCTGTCTTAATCAACATTTCCTCCTGACTGGAGTGTGGACATCTGGATCCCCCACACTAATCCCAAGGGTCGTGTGACCAAACCTATTTATAGAATTTCCTTATGTGAAGGCACAACACTCTGTAAAGATAATAGAGTACTTTATTGCAATAGAATAAAATTAAACAGGAAGCTTGGACTGTGCATGTGATCGCTGTGCTCATGTTGTAAAGTGGAAGTACGTGTATTTTGATACTGATGTGTTGTCTCTCGGTGTCCTCACCTGTGGCCCATATTATCTTGGGCGTCCAATGTATCCATTCTGCGCAGAACCACAGTTGTTTCCCTGGGCCGTATTTGGTCCAGAATCCTTTTTTGTATGAGGCAAAGTCCTTGGATTAAAATAAAAACTTAGCGAAAAATTAAAAAAACAAAACCCCTCTATGCTGCTGTTGGTGTGTGCAAGGTGAAAGGCTGAATGACCCAAAGGACAGATTTCACACAGGAGGAGGGACAGCCCCTCCCTGCATGTAGGAGGTGGGGCTGCCATGCCCTGCGTGAAAGGACGCAGGACCACCCCCTTAGCGCAGCCAGGCAGGCGCCATGTCACTCAGAACTGTCCTGGCCCCGCCAGTGAGTGAGACCTTCCTGTCCTCAGAACTGAGGCCCCGAGAGGGAGTGAGACCTGCCCATCCCCAGACCTGAGGCACAGCGAATGAGACCTTCCTGTCTGCAGACCTGAGGCACCTGCGAGTGAGGCCTTCCCATACACAGACCTGAGGCCCCGAGGGTGAGTGAGATCTTCCTGTCCCAGCCCCGGGGGCACCGCCTTCCTGTCCACAGCTGCCTGCTGAGGGGCCACTGGTCTTCAGACACCTGGGAGGGGCTCCATGGAAATTTGGAAATGGGGAATCCACAATTTCCACCACACCGAGGTCCCCCAGCCCAGGACGTGGTGGCCTCTCCACGCTGATGTGGTATCAGACTCTCACCCTG
>NW_012155952.1:59233-71081 GCF_000956105.1 Propithecus coquereli | reverse complement strand
GGTTGTTTCACTTAGCCTACTGACTCAAGGTTCATCCATGTTGTCACATATGTCAGAATTTCCTCATTTTTAAGGCTGAATAATATTTCATTGTTTGGATGGACCACACTTTATTTATCTACTCATCTGTCAGTGGACACTTGTGTTACTTCCACCTTATGTCATAGTGAATAATGCTGCCATGAACATGGGTGTTCAAGTCCCCGCTTTCAGTTCTTTTGAGTATATACCCAGAAGTGGAATCTCTGTGTTGTAAGTTAATTCCATGCTTAATTTTTGAGGTACTGCCATATCGGGTTCCATAGCAGCTGCTCCATTTTAGTTTCTCTTTCCTTTTTATGGCTGAATAATAAATAGATTATGATATACCTAATTTTGCTTATCCATCCATCTGTTGATGGATGTTTGGGTTGTTTGCACCATTTGGCTATTGTGAACAGAGCTGCTATAAATATTCATGTACAAGTTCTTGTTTGAACACTTGTTTTCTAACCTTGGGATATATACCTCAGGTTGGAATTGGTGAGCCATGGTTATTATACTTGTAAATTTTAGAGGGAACCTTCAACTATTTTACACACAGGCTGTACCGTTTTATATTTCTACAAGCAGTGTTTAAGGGTATCCACTTTTTCTGCATCCTTGCCAACACATATCTTTAATGATTTTTAACAATAGCCTTTCTAGTGTGTGTGAGTGGGTATGTCATTGTGTTTGGAATTTGAATTTCCATAATAACTAATAATGTGTACTATCTTCTCATGTGCTTGTTGGTCATTTGCTTGTCTTTTTCTGTGCAGTATTTAGTTTAAGCTCTTTGTCCATTTTGTAATTGGGTTGTTAGTCTTTTTGCTGTTGAGTTGTTAAAGTTACTTATATATTCAGTATAACAAGCCCTCGTGAGATATATAAGGTGCCTTTGTGAGTTGTCTTCTTACTTTCTTGGTGGTGTGTTTAGATTCCCAAAATTTTTAATTTTGAGTAAATATTTTCTTTGCTTGCTGTGCTTATGGTGTCAGATCTAAGAAACCATTGTTAAACCCAATGTTATGAAGATTCATCTCCATGTTTTCTTCTAGAGTTTATGTTTTTACCTCTTACATGTAGGCCTTCGGACCATTTTGTGTTAAATTTTTCTGTGTGGTGTGATGTAAGGGTATAGTTTCATTCCTGTGCATGTGGATAGTTCTCTAACATCACTTGTTGAATTTAATGACCCCAGGCCTTGTTTACAATCAATTGACCGTAAAGGTATGGAATTATTTCTGGAATCTCGGTTGAATTCCATTGGTCTGTATGTGTACCCTTATGCCAGTATCATCGTGTTCTGATTGCTGTTGCTTTGTAGTAAGGTTTAAGATTTAAAATTGAGAAGTGTGAACCTCCAAGTGTGTCTTTCTGTTTCAAGAAGGTTTTGTTTATTTGTGTCCCCTTAAAATTCCAATTGAATGTTAGGATCAGTATTCCCATTTCTGCTAAAAGGCGTTTTTGGATTTCTGTAGGAATTGCATTGAGTTTGAGATCAGTTTGTGTAGTATGCCCATGTTTAAACATATTAAGTCTCTAGTACATAAACATGGAGTCTTTACATTTATGTAGATTTTCTTTAATTTTTTTCAGTAATATTTTGTAATTTTCAATATACAGGTTTGTGCCTTGGTTAATTTTTTTCCTAACTGGATTATTGTTGTTGATATTCAAATGGAATTTTATTCTTAATTTTATTTCAAGGTTGTTGATTACTAGTGTATAGAAATAAGATAGATTTCTGTGTATTGATATGTTGTTCTGTGACTTAGCTGTATTTGTTTGCTAGCTCAAATAATTTTTTTGAATTCCTTCAGATTTTCTATATTTAAGATCATGTGATTTCGAATCTGTGAATAGTTTTACTTTTGTTTCACATATGAATGCCTTTTATTTCCTGTTCTTATCTAAATGTTCTGGATAGAACATTCAGTACAATGTTTTTTTTATTTCAAAATACTAATTAAGGTGGTACTAGTGTTTTTGTTACGTGGATGTCTTGTAAAATGCTGAAGTCTGGGGTTTTGGTGTGTCCATCACCAGAATAGTGTTCATTGTGGGCAAGTTTTTATCTTACAACAACTCTCCTTCTCTTCCCCCTTCTAGGTTTCTCATGTCTTTTATATCACTTTGTGCCTCTGTGTATCCATCTAGTAGCACCCACTTATTAGTAAGAACACATGGTTTTTGGTTTTCCATTCTAGAGCTAGTTCACTTAGGATAATGCTGTCCAATTCCCTCCACATCGCTGCAAATGACATTAGTTCAATCCCTTGTTTTTAGAGATAGGGTCTTGCTCTGTTTTCTGGGATAGAAGGCAGTGGCATGATCATAGCTCACAGCAACCTCACACTCTGGGGCTCAAGTGATCCTCCTGTCTCAGCCTCCTGAGTAGCTGGGATTACAGGGACACATCACCATGCCTGGCTTATTTTTCTATCTTTCTCTTTTTTTTTTTTTTTTTTTTTTGACACAGAGTCTCACTCTGTTGCCCGGGCTAGAGTGCCGTGGCGTCAGCCTACCTCACAGCAACCTCAAACTCCTGGGCTCGAGCGATCCTTCTGCCTCAGCCTCCTGGGTAGCTGGGACTACAGGCACGCACCACCATGCCTGGCTAATTTTTTCTCTATATATTTTTAGTTGTCCAGCTAATTTCTTTCTATTTTTTTGGTAGAGACGGTGTCTCACTCTTGCTCAGGCTGGTCTCGAACTCCTGAGCCCAAGCAATCCTCCCACCTCGGCCTCCCAGAGTGCTAGGATTACAGGCGTGAGGCACCGCGCCCGGCCCTTCTATCTCTTTTTTAGAGACTGGGTTTCGCTTTTGCTCAGGCTGGTATTTCATTCCTTTTTATGGCTGAATAGTACTTCATGGTTTACACACACACACACACACACACACACACACACACACACACACATTTTTGTCCCCTCATGAATTGAAGGGCACTTACGTTGATTCCACATCTTTGCAATTGTAAATTGTTCTGTGATAAACATTCAAGTGCAGGATAAAATGACTTCATTACCTTTGGATAGATATCCTGGAGTGGGATTGCTGGATAGAATGGTAGGTCTACATTCGTTTCTTTGAGGACCCTCCATACTGTTTTCCATAGAGGTTCTACTGATTTGCAGTCCTATCAGTCTATCAGCGTTCCTTTCTCTATGCATCTGTGGCAGCATCTATTGTTTTTCAACTTTTTAATAATGGCTATTCTGATTGTGGTAAGGGTGGAATGTTATAGTAGTTTTAATTTGCATTTCTCTGATGATTAGTGATGTTGAGTAGTTTTTCATGTTTTTTGGTGATTTGTCTATCTTCTTTCCAAGAACTTCTGTTCCGGTCATTTGCCCACTTTTTGATGAGAGTGTTTATTTTTTTCTTCATGATTTGAGTTCTTTGTAGATTCTGGATATCAGTCCTTTGCAAGATGTATAGTTTTGAATATTTTCTCCCATTCTATAGGTTGTCTATTCACTGTGTTGATTATTTCCTTTGCTGTGCAGAAATTTTCTAATTAAGTCCCATTTATTTTTGTTGCTTCTATATTTGTCTTTGGAGTCTTTGTCATAAATGATTTGCCTGGGTTGATGTCTAAAATGTTTTTCCTACTTTTTTCTAGAATTTTTATGGTTTCGTGCTTTTCATTTAAGTCTTCATCTTGTATTGATTTTTGTATATGGTGAGAGAGTGATCCTTTTTCATTCTTCTGCATATGGCTGTGAAATTTTCCCAGCAATATTTATGGAATAGGGCTCCGTTTTCTCAGTGTATGTTGTCTGCTTGGTGAAAATCAGTTCGTGGTAGGTAGATGGCTTTATTTCTGTGTTCTCTGTTTTGTTCTCTTGTCCATGTCTCCACTTTTATACCAGTACCATGCTGTTTTTGTTACTCTAGCCTTGTAGTATAATTTGATGTCACGTAATGTGATGCCTCCAGATTCGTTGTGCAGTATAATGTTGAATGCAGAAGTGAAAGTGAGCGCGTTTGCCTTGTTCCTGATCTTAGCAGTAAAGCCCTCGGTGTTCACCATCGAGATGCTGTTTGCTGTGTGTGTTTCCCTTAATGCTCTTTAGTTTGTTGACAATATTGCATTCTATTCCTAGCTTCTTAGCTTTTTAGATAATAAAATGGTGTTGGATTTTGTTTAAAGATCCTTCTGTAAGAATTGTTATGATGATGTGATATTTTACCTTCATTCTGTTAATATGGTATATTACATAGGTGACTTTAGCATGCTGAACCATTCTTGATTTTCTTGGATAAAGGCCTCTTTTTTTTTTTTTTTTTTTTTCAGACAGAGTCTCACTGTGTTGCCCGGGCTAGAGTGCCGTGGCGTCATCCTAGCTCACAGCAACCTCAGACTCCTGGGCTCAAGCGATCCTCCTGCCTCAGCCTCCCGAGTAGCTGGGACTACAGGCATGCGCCACCATGCCCGGCTATTATTTTCTATATATTTTTAGTTGTCCAATTAATTTCTTTCTATTTTTAGTAGAGACGGGGTCTCGCTCTTGCTCAGGCTGGTTTCGAACTCCTGAGCTCAAACAATCCGCCCGCCTTGGCCTCCTAGAGAGCTAGGATTACAGGTGTGAGCCACCATGCCTGGCCGATAAAGGCCTCTTGATCATGGTGTATAATCCTTTCCATGTGTTGCACAGTTGGCCTTTAAACTGCATGGATTTGAACAGCGTAGCTTCACTTATATGCAAATTTTAAAAAATAGTTAAATTTGGATCGCTCTATATTAGAGGATTCTGACTCCACAAACTAAAAAGGATCAAAAATGTAGCATTTGGGGAATATGAAATTTCAGTATACTAAGGACTGACTTTTCAAATCCATGGGTTGCACAGGACTGTCAGCAGGACGTGAGGATGCCAGGATGTTGGTAATGGAAGTAGTGTAAGAACCAATCCTCTTCCATTACTGATGGGCGATTGTGAGTAATTGTACTATTACTTTGTTAAAAATACACATCTATGGTGAGAAAAGATATTGGTGTGTAGTTCTATGTCCTTATGATGTCATGCTTTTGTTTTTTTTGTTATGGGTTACCATTATAGTTAGGGTGAGGGGTAGGATAGAGGTTGTGGTTGGGGTAGGGTTAGCATTAAGAGGTTAGCGTTAGGGTTACAAGATTAGGGGGTTAGAGTTAGTGGTATAGCAGTTGTGTTGGGGTTGAGGATGGGGTAGTCATAGAATAGGGTTAGAAGGTTAAGGGTAGGGTGAGGGCTATGGTCATGTTTAGGGTTAGGTAGTTAGAGTTAGGATTGGAGGCTTAGGGTTAGGATGAGGGTTAGAGATAGGCCTACAGTTAGGGTTAGGGGCACTGGGTTAGAGTTAGGATTTGGGTGAGGGAGGGGTAAGGGAGAGAGGGTTATGGGGTTAAGGTTGGAAAGCTAGGGATGGAATATTAGTGTTAGTGATAGAATATTAGAGTTAGGGTTAGGGGTTAGGGTTAGGGTATAGAGTTTAGGGTTGGTGTTAGGGGTTGGGATTGGGATTGGAGTTAGGGGTTGGTGTTAGGGTAGGGTTTAGGGTGAGGGTGAAGGTCAGGGTGCAGGGATGGGGTGAGGGTGAGTGTGAGGTGTGAGGGGTTTGGGTGAGGGTTTGGCATGAGGGGTTGAGGTGAGAGTGAGGATTAGGGGTTAGGGTTGTTAGGGTTATGGTTAGGGTTCTTAGGGTTGTTAGGGTTGGGGTTAGAGTTAGGAGGTTAGAGAGTTAGAGGGGGCCGGGCACGGTGGCTCACACCTATAATCCTAGCACTCTGGGAGGCCGAGGCAGGAGGATCGCTTAAGGTCAGGAGTTCGAGACCAGCCTGAGCAAGAGTGAGACCCTGTCTCTACTAAAAATAGAAAGAAATTAGCTGCACAATTAAAAATATATAGAAAAAATTAGCTGGGTATGGTGTCGCATGCCTGTAGTCCCAGCTACTCGGGAGGCTGAGGCAGAAGGATTGCTTGAACCCAGGAGTTTGAGGTTGCTGTGAGCTAGGCTGATGCCACAGCACTCTAGCCTGGGCAACAGAGTTAGACTCTGTCTAAAAAAAAAAAAAAAAAAAAGAGAGAGAGAGAGTTAGAGGGTTAGAAGATTAGGGTTAGAGGGTGTGTTAGTGGGTGGTTAGAGGGTTAGTGGGTTAGTGGTGGGGTCAGGGTCAGGTTCAGGGTTCAGGGTCAGCTGTTAGCATTAGGGGTTAGGGCTTAGGGTTAGGAGGTTTGGGATGGGGGTTATGGTTATCTTTAAGGGGTTAGGGTTAAACAGTTATGGGGTTGCACTGCAGTTAGAAATAAGTTAGGGTTAGGAGGTAAGTGTTAGAGTTTAGGGTTGGGGTTAGGGTTAGGGTTTAGAGTTAGGGGTTAGTGTTAAGGGTTAGGGGTTAACAGGAGTTGGGGTGAGGGTTTAGGGATGGGGTTAGGGTTTATCATTAGGGTTAGAGGGTTAGGGTTAGAGAGTTAGTGTTTAGGTTTAGGGTTTAGGGTTAGAGTTTAGGGTTCAGGGTTAGGGTTTAGGATTAGGAGTTGAGCCTTGGGTTAGGGTTAACAGGGTTAGGGGTTGGATTTAGGCGTTAGGGGCTAGGGCTCGGGGTTAGAGTTTAGGGTTTAGGATTTAAGCTTAGAGCATTAGAGTTAGAGGGTTTAGGGTTAGAGGGTTTAAGGCTTGGGTTTAGGGTTAAACTTTAGGGTTTTAGGGTTTTAATGTGTTAGGGTGTTAGGGTTAGTGTTATCATCTAGGTTGTAGGTGTAGGGTCAGGGGTCAAGGTTAGGGTTAGGGGTTTAGAGTTAGGGGTTTAGCGTTAGGGGTTTAGGGTTTAGGATTTGAGTGTTGGGGTTAATGTTTAGGATGTAAGGTTAGGGTTTAAGGTTAGGGTTTAGGGTTAGAGGGTTAGGGTTAGAGGGTTTACGGTTAGAGGGTTTGGGGTTTGGGTTTAGGGTTTGAGGATTTTAGGGTTTAGGGTTTTAGTGTGTTAGGGTTAGGGTGTTAGGGTTATGATTGTCGTTTAGGATGTAGGTGTAGGGTCAGTGGTCAGGGTTAGAGTTAGCTTTTAGAGTTGGGATTTAGCTTTAGGGGGTTAGGGTTTAGTGGTTTAGGGCTTCAGTATTTGGGGGTTAGGTTTGGGGGTTGTGTTTAGGGTTTAGGGTTAGAGGGTTAGCATTAGGTGTTAAGGCTAGGTTTGGGGTTGGGTTAGGTTTAGGGTTTAGGCTTCAGGGTTAGAGGGCTAGTGTTAGGTGTTAGGGTTAGGATTGGCGTTAGGGTTAAAATTTAAGGTTTAAGGATTTAAGGATTAGGCTTGTTAGGGTTTAGGGTTGTTAGTGTTTAGGGTTTAGGGTTGGGGTTGGGTTAGGTTTAAGGGTTAGGATTGGTGTTTGATTCAGGGTTACACTAGGGAGAACTTGAAAATAGGGAAAAAGGAAAAGAATTCGGATCAGATGAAAATGTGAATTATGGTTCCAAAAGACTTGAAAATAGGATTAGTTTAAAATTCATGTTTGGATATATGTTTAACTTTGCACTACAGTTAGAAATAAGTTAGGATTAGGAGGTAAGTGTTAGAGTTTAGGGTTGGGGTTAGGGTTAGGGTTTAGAGTTAGGGGTTAGTGTTAAGGGTTAGGGGTTAACAGGGGTTGGGGTTAGGGTTTAGGGATGGGGTTAGGGTTTATCGTTAGGGTTTATTGTTAGGGTTAGTGTGGGGTGGGATTGGAGTTGGGCTTAGGGAAATGGGTTAGGGGTTAGGGTTTAGGATGAGGATGAAGGTTGGTACAGGTGAGCATGAGGG
The DNA here is from genome assembly GCF_000956105.1 of Propithecus coquereli. Lineage (NCBI taxonomy): Eukaryota > Metazoa > Chordata > Mammalia > Primates > Indriidae > Propithecus > Propithecus coquereli. The sequence goes on along the minus strand of NW_012155952.1, from coordinate 63,279 downwards.
TGAGGGTGAGTGTGAGTGGTGAGGGGTTGGGGTGAGTGGTTGAGATGAGGGTGAGGATTAGGGTTTAGGGATAGGGTTTTTAGAGTTGTAGAGGTAGTTAGTGATGGGGTTGGGGTTAGGGATAGGAGGTTAGAAGGTTAGGGTTAGTGGGTGGGTTAGGGGGTGGTTAGAGGGTTAGTGGCGGGATCAGGGTCAGGATCAGGATTCAGGGTTAGGGGTTACCATTAGGGGTTAGGGTTAGGAGGTTAGCATTAGGGGGTTAGGGTTAGGGATTTAGGGTTAGAGGGTTATGGGGATAGGGTTAGAGGGTTAGGGTTTGGGGTTGGGGTTAGGGATTAGGGTTACTGGTGGGGGTAGGGTTTAGGGTTAAAAGGGTTGGAGTTTGGGGTTTGGGGTTAGGGGATAGGATTTTATGATTTTAGCATTTTACAGTTTTAGGGTTTTATAGTTAGGGTTAGGGTTTTAGGGTTAGACGGTTGGAGTTAAAATTTTAGGGTTGGGGTTTTTGTGTTAGGCAGTTAGGGTTTTAGGGTTAGGGTGTTAATGTTCAGGGGTTAGGGTTTCAGAGTGGGGTTACAATGTTAGGGTTAGGGGGTCAGGATTCTAGGATTAGGGGATTATGGTTTTAGGGTTAGGGTGTTAGGCTTAGGGGCTTTGAGTGTTATGGTGTTACGGTGTAAGGCCTTACAGTGTTAGGCTTAGTGTCTTAGGGTGTTAGTGTGTTATGCTTAAGGTGTTAGGGTGTTAGTTTTAGGGTATAGGGTATTAGACCCTAACACCCTAACCCTAATACCCTAACCCTAACACACTAATACCACAACACCCTAACACCCTAACCCTAGGACCCTAAAAATAACATCCTAAACCTAACACACTAAAACGTGAATGCTAACACACTACTACCTTAACCCTAACACCCTAACACCTTAACCTGTCCAGGGGCTTAGGGTGTTAGGCTTAGGGTGTTAGCCTTAGGTTGCTAGGATTAGGGCATTAGGGTATTAGGGTTAGGGTGTTAACGTGTTAGGCTATTAGCGTGTCAGGCTTAAGGTGCTAGGGTGTTAGGCTTAGCATATTAGGGCGTTATGCTTAAGGTGTTAGGGTGTCAGTATTAGGGTATTAGACCCTAACACCATAACCCTAACACCCCAACACCCTAACCCTAGGACCCTAAAACTAACACACTAAACCTAACACACTAAAACCCTAATGTTAACACCCTAACACCTTAACCTGAACATGGGCTTAGGGTGTTAAGCTTAGGTGTTAGTGTATTAGAGTGTCAGCCTTAGGGTGTTAGTGTATTATGCTTCGGGTGTTAGGGTTTTAGGCTTAGCATGTTAGGGTGTTAGGCTTAGGGTGTTAGGGTATTAGGGTTAGGGTTTTAGGGGGTTAGGGGGTTAGGGTGGTAGGGTTAGGGCATTAGGGTATTAGGCTTAGGGTATAGGATGATAGGGTGTCAGTGTGTTAGGTTGTTAGAGTGTTAGGATTAGGGTGTTAGGCTTATGGCATTTAGGTGTTAGGATGTTAGGGTTAGGGTATAAGGGTGTTAGGATTAAGGAGTTAGGGTGTTAGGCTTAGGGTTTAGGGTGATAGGGGTAGGGCGTTAGAGAGTTAGAGTGTTAGGGTTAGGGTGTTAGGTTTAGTGTGTTAGGGTGTTATGGTTAGGGTGTTAGCATGGTAAGGTTAGGGCATTAGGGTGTTAGGCTTAGGGTGTTAAGTTTATAGGGTGTCAGTGTGTTAGGTTGTTAGAGTGTTAGGATCAGAGTTGTAGGTTTAGGGTGGTAGGGTGTTAGGCTTAGGGTGTTAGGGTGTTAGGTTTTAGGGTACTAGGCTTAGGATGTTAGGATGTGAGGCTTAGGGTGTTTTGTTGTTAGGGTTAGGGTATTGGGTGTTACAGTATGGTATTAGAGTGGTAGGGTATTAGGCTTAGGGCACTCAGCTTAGGATGTTAGGGTGTTCGGGTGTTAGGGTATCAGGGAGTTAGGGTTAGGGTGATAGGGTGTTTGTGTTAGGGTGTTACGCTTAGGGTGTTAGGGTGGTACGGTTAGGGTGTTAGGGTATAAGGTGTATGGTGTTCAGGTCTTAGGCTTAGTGTATTAGGGTGTTAGGGTGTTAGGGTTAAGGTGTTAGGGTATTGGTTGTAGGGTGTTAGGCCTAATACCCAAACACCTTAACCCTAACATGCTAGCACCATAACACCCTGACACCCTAACCCTAAACCCTAACACCCTAACCCTAGGACCCTAACAATAGCACCTGATGACACTAATACCCTAAACACTAACATCCTAACCCTAACACACTAAAACCCTAATGCTAACACACTAACACCCTTACACCTTAACACTAACACCCAAACACCTTAACCCTAACATGGCATTAGGGTGTTAGGGTCTTCGGCTCTCAAGTTGTTAGGGTGAGGGTGTTACGGTGTAAGGCTTAGGGTGTTAGGGTCTTAGGCTTAGTGTATTAGGGTGTTAGGCTTAAGGTGTTAGGGTGTTAGTTCTAGGGTGTTAGGGTCTAGTACCCAGACACGCTAACCCTAACACCATAATACCCTAACCCTAACACACTAACACCATAACACCCTGACACTCTAACCCTAGCACCCTAACCCCCTAACCCAGCACCCTAACCCTAGCACCCTAACGGTAGCACCTGATCACCTAACACACTAATATCCTAACCCTAACACATGAAAACCCTAATGTTAACACACTAACACCTTTATACCTTACCTTATACCTTAACCCTAACTCCCTAACATGGGATTAGGGTGTTGGGGTGTTAGGCGTAGGGTGTTAGGCTTAGAGTGTTAGCATCTTAGGGTATAAGGCTTAGGGTGTTAGGGTCTTAGGCTTAGCATATTAGGGTGTTAGGGTGTTAGTCTTAAGGTGTTAGGGTGTTAGTTTTGGGGTGTTAGGGTCTAATACCAAAACACCCTAACCCTAACACCCTAATACCCTAACCCTAAGACCCTAACCCTAACACATTAACACCATAGCACCCTAACACTCTAATGCTAGCACTCTAACCCTAACACTCTAACCCTAGGACCCTAACATTAGCACCAATCACACTAACACACTAACACCCTAACCCTAACACACTAAAACCCTACTACTAACACACACCCTTACACCTTAACCCTAACACCCTAACACATTAACCCTAAGATGGGTTTAAGGTGTTAGGATTAGGGTGTTAGTGTCTCAGGCTTAGGGTGGTAGAGTGTTAGGCTCAGGGTGTTAGGGTGTTAGGCTAAGGTTGCTAGGATGGTCGGGTGTTAGGCTTAGGGTGTTAGGGTGTTAGGCTTAGGGTGTGAGGGTGTTAGGGAATTAGGGGTTTGGTGTATTAGGTTGTCACAGTTAGGGTGTTAGGGTGTCAGGGTTGGGGATTAGGTTGTCAGGTTTAGGGTGTTAGTGCGTTAGGGATAGAGTATAAATGTGTTAGGCTGTTAGGCTGTTAGTGGGTTAGGGTGTTAGTGTGTTAAAGTGTCCGGGTTGGGGTGTTAAAGCTCCTTTTGTAAGAGTTGATATGATTATGTGATATTTTTCCTTCATTCTGTTAATATGGTATATTACATAAATAACTTTATCCAAGAAAATCAAGAATGGTTCAACATGGTAAAGGCCTCTTGGTCGTGGTGTATAACCCCTTCAATGCATTGTACAGTTGACCTTTAAACTACATGGATTTGAACAGTGTGGCTCCAGTTATGTGCAAATTTTTAAAAATAGATATAATTTGTTCTCTCTATATTGGAGGGTTCTGACTCCACAACCTAAAAAGGATAAAAATAGTGTAGTATTGGGGGGATGTGAAATCTCAGTATACAAAGGACCAGCTTTTGAAATCTACGGGTTGCACAGGACCGTCAGCAGGATTGAGGATGCCGGGATGTTGGTAATGTAAGTAGTGCAAGAACCAATCCTCTTCCATTACCGAAGACCAACTGTGAGTAATTGTTCACATCTATGGTGAGAAAAAACATTGGTGTGTAGTTCTATGTCCTTATGTTGTCAAGCTTTTGTTTTGTTTTT
>NW_012155952.1:57423-58868 GCF_000956105.1 Propithecus coquereli | reverse complement strand
ACTTATTCCTTCTCTAATGCTCTTCCTTTCTTTATGTAGATCCAAGTTTCTGGCCTATATTATTTTCTTGTCCTCAGAATAACTTCTTTTTAACATGTCTTACAGGGAGGTCTACTGGCAACAAATTCCCTCAGTTTTTGTTTTTCTCAGAAAGTCTTTATTTCTTCACTTTTGAAGGATAATTTCACAGGATCTAGAATTATAGGTTGGTGTGTTTTTTCTCTTAACATTGTAATTATTTCACTCTATGCTCTCCTTGATTGCATGGTTTCTGAGAATTTGGCTGTAATTCTTAGCCTTGCTCTTCTATAGGTAAGATATTTCTTCTCCTCTGGCTTCTTTCAAGATTTCTTTTCTTTATCTTTGATTTTTCTGAAGTTTGAATATAATATGCCTAGATATAGTTTCTTTGGCATTTGTCTTGTTTGGCATTCTCTGAGCTTCCTGGATCTGTGGTTTGGTGTCTGACATTAATTTGGCAGAAATTCTTAGTTATCATTGCTTCAGATATTCCTTCTGTTTCTTCTTTTTTTCTCCTCTGGTATTCCCATTATGTATATATTACACTTTCTGTGTTGCCCCAGAGTTCTTGGACATTCTGGATTTTTTTTTCCCCAGTCTTTTTTCTCTTTGCTTTTTAATTTGGGAAATTGCTGTTGTAATTTTCTCAAACTGATTTTCATCTACTAATGAGCTCATCAAAGGCATTCTTCATTTTTGTTAACAGTATTTTTGATCTCTAGCATTTCCTTTTATTTTTTTCTTTCATCTCTCTGTTTACATCATCCATCTGTTCTTGCATGTTGTCTGCTTTTTCCATTAAAGCCCCCGGCATATTAATCATAGTTTTTTTTAATTCCTGGTCTGATAACTCCAACGTTCCTCTGGTCCACGTGAAACTCCTCATACCACCCACCCAGCTCGTGGGTCACTAGAGGAAGGTGCGCCCACAGCCCTGGTGCCTGCTGGGATGTCCGCTCAAGGTCCAGACACCACGTCACGAGGATGCACTGTCAGGTTTCCACATGGTCATGACTGACTTGGTCGTCGCGAAGTATATTCATAGCAAATAGAAGGAAGATATTTTAATAGATTTTTGATTCGAACTCCACTCTTCTGACCAATGACGGAAGCACAGTCTGAAATTGCCACAGAAAATAAAAACACAATTCGGCTCCACAGCATGTGTCACCATAAGCCTGGTGAGCTTACAGGGCAGCTTCTTTTTGAAGGTAGAAGATGAAAAATCGTTTTTAAGGAATTTTACTTTTTTAATCCAAATAGTTTAAGTAGACAACGACAATCCTTACAAAGAACTAGCATCAAAGAGCCATTTAAAACATCATTCATATAAGAAGTTTAAGAAAAGCACATGCCACATTCATTATTTCTGAGTAAAAATGCAGCAAGTCTTCCTTGAACAGTTGCTGACTTTCAGGCACTTA
>NW_012155952.1:56098-56372 GCF_000956105.1 Propithecus coquereli | reverse complement strand
GTTAGGGTGAGGGGTTTAAGGGTTAGAGGGTTTAAGATTTGGGGATTAGGTTTAGGGCATTAGGGTGTCAGGGTTGGGGGTATGGGTGGGGTTAGGGGTTAGGGCTAGGGCTTGGAGCTGGGGTTAGGGTTTAGGGGTTGAGGTTGGGGTTAGGGGTTGGGGTGTAGGGGTTAGGGGTTAGGGTTTGGGTAGGGTCAGGGTTAGGGTTAGGGTCAGGGTCAGGGAGCTACTCAGGAGACTGAGGCAGGAGAATCCCTTGAGCCCAGGAGTTTGA
>NW_012155952.1:55750-56048 GCF_000956105.1 Propithecus coquereli | reverse complement strand
GCTTTCACTTCAAAGCATGAAACCAAAACCGAGGTTGTTTTTTCCCAGAGTTTGAAAACCTACACCCTACATTGGTTTTAGAAGCAAACAACCCCAAAATCTCAGAAAGGCAATAGCCAAGAAAACTCAAGAGGAAACTGAACATTGATATCACTGAAGCCAATGTTATCTAAACAACTTCTTTTTTTCCCCTGGGAATATCATCTAAGACAGTGTCACTTGGTATGTATTGGAGAAAAGGCTTCAGCAGAAAAGATGTATATTATTTCTTGGGAGGGGAAGGAAAATGGAAGTTATA
>NW_012155952.1:49808-52487 GCF_000956105.1 Propithecus coquereli | reverse complement strand
GGCCCAATCAGAGGCGGCGTTTGGGAAATTTTAAACTTAAAGGCGGGGCGGCCCTTGCGTCCAGAAGTGCCGGGGTCGGGTTTCCGCCGCTTTCTCGGGGCCGGCCTGACAGGATGGAGGTGGAAGGGGCCGCGGCGGAGCAAGGGGCTGTGGCGATGGAAGGGGCCACGGTGGTCTGCGTGCGAGTCCAGCCGCTCGGCAGGAGGAGGAGGAGGAGGTGGGTGCGCACGGTGCCGGCGGAGGGTGTCGGCCATTTTCCCGGGGCCCGGCCTGAGAGGATGGCGGAGGAAACGGCCGCGGCGGAGGAAGGGGCGGCGGCGGAGGAAGGTGCCGCGGTGGTCTGTGTGCGAGTCCGGCCGCTCGGCAGGAGGAGGAGGAGGAGGTGGGTGCGCACGGTGCCGGCGGAGGGTCTCGGCCATTTTCCCGGGGCCGGCACGACAGGATGGCGGAGGAAGCGGCCGCGGCGGAGGAAGGGGGGGCGGTAGTCTGTGTGCGAGTCTGGCCGCTTGGCCGGGGGAGGAGGAGGTGGGTGCGCACGGTGCTGGTGGCGCGGGCCTGAGGGACAAGTACCCGGCCTTTCCCGGAGCTGCTTCCCCACGGCACTGCCTCGTGACTCGGCGCTCACCCGCTGTGGGCCGGGGTTTCCTTGTCTGTAAGTGGCAGCGGAGGATCCGAGATCTGGAAGATACTCTCCAGCTGCGAGATTCACTTACATCCGATGCAGGCTTCCTGACGTTGGAGCCCTTCTCCCTGCGCTGCGCCGTTTTCCCCACACCTGAGCCTCCATGCCCCATTCCACGCCCTGAAGAAGCCGTATCCGGGAGTGTCTTCCTGGCACTCGTCACAGTTAGTCATTTTACGCTTAATTGGCTGTCTCTAAACTCCCCGAGGGAAAGGCCTTGTCTGTCTTGTCGCACTGTATTCAGTAGGCACTCAAGACTGCATCCATTCGTTCGCTCTGCAAATACTTGTCTATATTTAGTGCACCGGTACAGACTCAACAGTGCTGCCATCTTTGCCCTGTGGATCTTCCGTTCTCGTGGAGAGAGAGATGGGTGTTCACGACGCCCCGGTATAACCGGTCCCCGGGCAGTGCGCGTTGCACGAGACGGGAGGGACAAAGACAGGGACACAAAAAGTAAGGTGAAAGGGTGTGGGGACGTCAGGGCACAGCCAGCTTGTCTGTGAGCCAGCTGGCACTGACTGAAGTCTGGCACCGTTTTCATTCTCTTTTTCATGCTATACATTGCAATGGTTTCAGGTGAGAAGGTCGTGGGTTACAATGTGTAGAAGTTGGAGGCTCCCCAAAATGTCACAAGATGCCTTAGCTAATTACTCTTATCTACAGCAGCAGGAACAGGTAACTCCTGACTAAGCCCAACTACGCCTTAAGGTATATGTAGACAGTATCTCTGAACTCAGCAGGTGTGGCCCATTCCATCAAGGAACAAAAAGATGAGTACTTCTTACTGGGAGGTCAGCTTCCCACCAACGGAGGCGTTCTACAGCTGTGGGAAGCTTGCCTGTCAGGCTGCTCTGTGCCTTTTTAGGCATGAGGCCCCTGGGGCTATAAGGTGGGAGTCTGCTTTGCTGTTCTCCCAGATGGCTGGAATGGCCCCCACTAGGCAGTTAACTTCTGCCCTTATCTCTGGCTCCTGCTCAGGCAGCATTCCTTTGTCTCCTCTCTCCCACAGCCTCAGAAATGGGGTCTTGTAGACCCGGTTGTCTTATCCCCATCAGAGAGGCAGAAAATAAAGTTAAAAATCTAGAATGTTAAGTGGTGATATGTAAGTAATAAATGCTATAGAGAAAAACCAAGAAGGGGAATAAATGAAGTCAATTTGTTTCACTAGGCTCTGATCCTCGACCCTAAATGCTAACATTTTCTGTGTTTGAGAAATTTTTATTGAACACAGCGTTTAATAACAGAATATCAAGATCTGGGATTTCCTGTTTTTAAGGAGCTCCTTATCTAACACATTAGAAGACATCAAAGAATCCATTACCATAGGTTGTGACAAGTGTTATGATGGGCAGGTGGAGAACATTTGCTAAAATGATTAGTCCCTAAGAGAGATGAGAGCTTGTGTGGGGGGGGGTGGGCAGAGATGTCAGGAAAATCCTGACAATTTTCACGAGCGAAAGAATAGGTAAGTTACTTAATGGAAAGGAAGGTCAGAATAGTCTAGGCCCGAAGAGGTTAAATCTGTCATTTTGAGACCTTGAAGTAGAACTTAGGGTTCATATAGAAATTTAGAGGATGATGAGGTTGGAGAGAGAAATCACATGATCCAGGTGTCGTGTACTATGCTAAGGATTTCATAAGTTTCCAGAAGGGTTTCAAGAGTTTTAAGCAAGAGGGACGTAATCAGTTACATTTTTAATCTATCCCCTCAGCTGCCAGTGTTGGGTGAAAGGGTGAGTGAATGGTTTCACAAGGAAACTCCCATGACAGGGCAGGAGGCACTGAAACCCCATTTAAGAGAGTTGAATCCTCAAAGCTGGATCTTCCGTCTTTCTCTTATACGTGATATATTATTACTATCTTTTAAAATATTCTTCATCTGGGCATGGTGGCTTATGCCTGTAATCCTAGCACTTTGTAGGATCCCTTGAGCCCTGGAGTTTGAGACCAGCCTGGGCAATATATGGATACACCCAGCCTACCCCCTACAAAAA
>NW_012155952.1:49417-49758 GCF_000956105.1 Propithecus coquereli | reverse complement strand
TTCCTGAGCCCATCTACTAATGAGCTCATCAAAGGCATTCTTCATTTTTGTTAACAGTATTTTTGATCTCTAGCATTTCTTTTTATTTTTTTTTTGCAGAATTTTCATCTCTCTGTTTACATCATCCATCTGTTCTTGCATGTTGCCTGCTCTTTCCATTAAAGCCCCTAGCATATTAATCACAGTTGTTTTCTTAAATTCCTGGTATGATAACTCCAACGTTCCTGCCATTTATGACTTTGTTTTTGATGCTTGTTCAACCTCTTCAAACTGTTTTTTGCCTTTTAGCGTGCCTTGTAATTTTTTGTTGGCAGTCAGGCATGATGTACTAGGTAAGAGGA
>NW_012155952.1:47083-47313 GCF_000956105.1 Propithecus coquereli | reverse complement strand
TGGGTAAGGCAGGTGCAGCTACAGGCGAGGCTTGCAGAAGCTGGACCTGTTTCTCCGTTGCCCATCAGCTCCTCTCGCCCGGGTGAAACTCCTCATACTCCCCACCCGGCTCGCGAGTCACTAGAGGAAGCTGCGCCCACCGCCCTGGTGCCTCCAGGCCCTGGAACCACGTCCAGGCGCCTGCTGGGATGCCGGCTCAAGGTCGACACCAGGTCACCAGGATGCACTGT
>NW_012155952.1:43712-44511 GCF_000956105.1 Propithecus coquereli | reverse complement strand
CGTCACCTCCTTTTTCCCTTTAGAGGCTCGGCACCGGCTACCTGCTTTATTCCTTGAATTCCACCGCCCGTTCTTTCATGTATCCTTCTCTCCGGTCACTTAACTTCTTTTTGCTTCTGTTTCTTCATTTTTAAACGGATAGGGCTAGCCTAGACTGCTTAAATACATGTGTGTTAAAACCATGGGCCCCTTTGAGCATAGAGGTTTAGAGCTTTCCTGGGTGAAGTCGGGGTGGGAAGGCAGGGCTCCCTCGGGCTCTTGTCACTTCCCCAGTGCTCCCTAAAAGGGTTCCACAGAGCTGGGTATGAAACCCCTGAACCTGAATCTGTGCTTCCTGGAGTCAGGAGAGCTTAGTGCCACCTGGACTGTCCTGAGCACAATAAAGACCCTTGTGAAGCTATTTTATCCCTGCCTGGATTCTTCTACAGACTGCAAACTCTTTAAGACTGGGGTGGAGGACAGTGTTCAGGGGCTTTTAGCAAATACCAGTGTCCTGCTATTACGGAGACCACCGCGCTCTGGCAGCCCCTATCCCGTCCCTCCGCCCCTCTGTCGCGCCCTCCCCCCGTGCTCCACCGGACCTTTTAAACCCCGTCAGCTGGGGGCGCCTCCAGCCGTGGCGCTCCCCAGCACCGCGCGGAGGGCGCACTAGCCCGTGACGTCATGAGGCCGCGGCCCAATGAGAGGCGGCGTTTGGGAAATTTTCAACTTAAAGGTGGGGCGGCCCTGGCCCCCAGAAGCGCCGGCGGTGGCGGAGGGTCTCGGCTGCTTTACTCTTGGCCCGGCCTGAGAGGCTGGC
>NW_012155952.1:41550-42087 GCF_000956105.1 Propithecus coquereli | reverse complement strand
TCTAGGCCCAAAGAGGTTAAATCTGTCATTTTGAGACCTTCAAGTAGAACTTAGGGTTCATAAAGAAATTTAGAGGACGATGAGGTTGGAAAGAATGTAAGAACCGGTTCCCCTCGGCCCCAGGAACAGAGAAGCAGAGTCACCGAGGATGCAAATGGCAAAGGAGTTTATTGGCTAGCTGGAGCTAGGGTCCAAGGCCCAGAGCACCAATGCAATGGCCTCCCTATGAACCAGGACCCCGCCCCGGGGTAAAAGTGAAGCTTTTATACTTTCTTTTGCGCACGGCACACGACATGTTGGGCCCACCATCCCCCTTCCCCCTTGGTCCATTGGTTCCTTTGAAAGTGGAGGATTATTTTGACTCCTGATTGGGTGGTCCCAAGCCTCGGGATTTTCAATTTTCATTTCTTTTATACGTGATATATTACTATCTTTTAAAATATTCTAAATGTGGGCATGGTGGCTTATGCCTGTAATCCTAGCACTTTGGAGGATCCCTTGAGGCCAGGAGTTTGAGACCAACCTGGGCAATATATG
>NW_012155952.1:36536-38067 GCF_000956105.1 Propithecus coquereli | reverse complement strand
GCGCTCCCCAGCACCGCGCCGCAGGCGCACTAGCCCGTGACGTCACGAGGCTGCGGCACAATCAGACGCGGCGTTTGGGAAATTTTCAACTTAAAGGCGGGGCGGCCCTGGCGCCCAGAACCCCCGGTGGTGGCGGAGGGTCTTGGCCGCTTTACTGGTGGCCGGGCCTGAGAGGATGGCGGAGGAAGCGGCCGCAGCGGAGGAAGAGGCCGTCGCGATGGAAGCGGCCGCGGTGGTCTGCGTGCGATTCCGGCCGCTCGACAGCAGGAGGTGGGTGCGCACGGTGCCGGCGGCGCTGCCTCATTACTCGGCGCTCACCCGGTTTGGGCCGCCGTTTCCTTGTCTGTAAGTGGCAGGGGAGGATTGGAGATCTGGAAGATACTTTCCAGCTGCGAGATTCACTTACATCCCATGCAGGCTGGCTGACGTTGAAGCCCTTCTCCCCTGCGCTGCGCCGTTTTCCCCGCACCTGAGCCTCCGTACCGCATTCCACGCCCTGAAGAAGCCGTATCCGAGAGTCATTTTATGCTTAACTGGTTGTCTCTAAACTCCCCAAGGGCAAGGCCTTGTCTATCTTGTCGCATTATATTCAGTAGGCACTCAGGACTGCATCCATTCGTTCCCTCTGCAAATGCTTGTGTATATTTAGTGCACCGGTACAGACTCAACAGTGCTGCCATCATTGCCCTGTGGATCTCCTATTCTCGTGGAGAGAGATATGGGGGTTCACGACGCCCCGATATAACCGGTCCCCGGGCAGTGCGCGTTGCACGAGACGGGAGGGACAAAGACAAGGACACAAAAAGTAAAGTGAAAGGGTGTGGGGACGTCAGGGCACAGCCGGCGTGTCTGTGAGCCAGCTGGCACTGACTGAAGTCTGGCACCGTTTTCATTCTCTTTTCCATGCTATGCATTGCAATGATTTCACGTGAGAAGGTCCCGGGTTACAATGTGTAGAACTTGGAGGCTCCCCAAAAGTCACAAGATGCCTTAGCTAATTACTCTTATCTACAGCAGCAGGAACAGGTAACTCAGGACTAAGCCCAACTACGCCTTAAGGTATTTACAGACAGTATCTCTGAACTCTGAAGTGTGGCCCAAACTCAGCAGCTGTGGCCCATTCGATTGAGGAACAAAAAGATTAGTACTTTTTACTGGGAGGTCAGCTTCCCATTAACTGAGGCGTTCTACAGCTGTGGGAAGCTTGCCTGTCAGGCTGCTCTGTGCCTTTTTAGGCATGAGGCCCCTTGGCTATAAGGTGGGAGTCTGCTGTTCTCCCAGATGGCTGGAATGGCCCCCCACTAGGCAGTTAACTTCTGCCCTTATCTCTGGCTCCTGCTCAGGCAGCATTCCTTTGTCTCCTCTCTCCCACAGCCTCAGAAATGGGGTCTTGTAGACCGGGTTTTCTTATCCCCATCAGAGAGACAGAAAATAAAGTTAAAAATCTAGAATGTTAAGTGGTGCTGTGTAAGTAATAAATGCTATAGAGAAAAACAAAGAAGGGGAATAAATGAAGTCAATTTGTTTCACT
>NW_012155952.1:36202-36486 GCF_000956105.1 Propithecus coquereli | reverse complement strand
GAGGCTTCCGGAAGCCCCACCTGTTTCTCCGTTGCCCATCAGCTCCTCTGGCCCACGTGAAACTCCTCATACCCCCCACCCGGCTCGCGGGTCACAAGAGGAAGCTGCGCCCACCGCCCTGGTGCCTCCAGGCCCAGGAACCCCGTCCAGGCACCTGCTGGGATGCCGGCTCAAGGTCTAGACACCACATCATAAGGATGCACTGTCAGGTTTCCACATGGTCATGACTGGCTTGGTCGTCGCGAAGTGTATTCATAGCAAATAGAAGGAAGATATTTTAATAG
>NW_012155952.1:32347-32590 GCF_000956105.1 Propithecus coquereli | reverse complement strand
ACGCCGAAGAGGCCTTGAGCAAGTGGACTCAAGAGGTTGGGTTACAGTTTGGTTTTATACATTTCAGGGAGACAGGGGTTACAGGTAAAGTTATAAATCAACACGTGGGAGGCATACATTGGCCTGAAAAGGTGGGCCATCTCGAAGTGGGGGGCTTACAGGTTTTAGGTGGGTTTAAAGATTCTTTGGCTTATAATTGGTTAAAGACATGAAGCTTTGTGTAAAGGCCTGGAATGTTTCAAC
>NW_012155952.1:29145-30347 GCF_000956105.1 Propithecus coquereli | reverse complement strand
TGGGCATGGTGGCTTATGCCTGTAATCCTAGCACTTTGGAGGATCCCTTGAGGCCAGGAGTTTGAGACCAACCTGGGCAATATATGGATACACCCAGCCTACCCCCTACAAAAAATACAAAAATTGGCCAGGCATGGTGACACAGGCCTGTAGTCCTATCTGCTTGGAATGCTGAGCCAGGAGATTGCTTGAGCCCAGGAGTTTGAGGTTGCAGTGAGCTGTGATTGTACCCCTATACTCTAGCCCCAGCAACAGAGCAAGACCCTGTCTCAAAATAAAATAAAATATCCTTCAGAAGATGAAATCGGAAATTACCCTTCCTATAACATAACTTTTATGACCAATTATGCTAAAATGCAATGTTACTATATATTTAGAGAAGAAGCACTTGGAGAAACTGCCCGAGTTTACTGGAGAGCTGACAATAATGCCATTCATCAAGTTGATTGAAGTAAATCCTTCAATTTTGGTAAGATAAAATAGCGTCAAAAATTAGCTTGTTATCCTTTTGCTATTAAGAGTACAAAAGGCTTATCAATAGTACTGGATTTATTACTAAAGATCAGACTAAGCCTTTTGTAAACTGCTTCATTGGAAACAAAAAATTGTTTAGCTTTCATGTATAAGTGAAATAATAAGTTGATATTTAAAGCACAGTTATACTCACAGTTATATAATTTGTATCCAGACAGATTCCAGACCCCCATGTGCAACCACTGTGGCCTACTGCCTTGTAAAAACACATAGGGTCATTAACTTGTATATTTTTTGTCTTTGAGGACCAAAACATTTTACCTCAAGGAGAGGTTTTTCTCAAAGGACCAAAAAGTTGAAAATACTGTCTTAAATATTTCATCATCCTCGATTATCAATTCTATTTCTTTGGGTAATTACTAGTTCAGAGTGAAAACACATTTGATTTGTTTGGTTTAACTTCTGTGTTGCAGCTCGAGTCTTTCACGGCAACGAAACTACTGAAAGTGTATGAACAACTAGCAGCACCAGTCATCGATTCCGCCATACAAGGCTACAGTGGTTTGTATTCACTCAGTGTTGCCGAAACATTTTAGTCTTGGGTGTCTGCGCAACAGGTGTTGATAGTTTTACCCACTGCAGATTCGCTTTTAATCTTTGTGTGTATTTTGTTTGTTCAGGAACTATATTTGCCTACGGGCAGACTGGTTCTGGAAAAACATATACAA
>NW_012155952.1:24293-24617 GCF_000956105.1 Propithecus coquereli | reverse complement strand
GCTAATTTTTTCTATATATTTTTAGTTGTACGATTAATTTCTTTGTATTTTTAGTAGAGACGGGGTCTCGCTCTTGCTCAGGCTGGTGTTGAACTCCTGAGCTCAAACGATCTACCCGCCTCGGCCTCCCAGAGAGCTAGGATTACAGGCGTGAGCCACCGCGCCCGGCCAGCTCATTCCTTTTGAACTCCTGAGTGCAAGCAATCCTTCTGCCTCGGCCTCCCTGAGTGCTAGGATTACAGGCGTGAGCCAACGCACCTGGCCAAGCTCATTCTTTTTAAGACAGAGTCTTGCTCTGTTGCCTGGGTTAGAGTGCAGTGGTAT
>NW_012155952.1:22344-22910 GCF_000956105.1 Propithecus coquereli | reverse complement strand
GTTATAATATTTAGTAGACAAAAAGACTCCATTTACAATGATTCAAAAGATGTGATACCGAGGAAGAAACTCAACAAAGTTTGTACTAGATTGATATAAAGAACACCTTAAATTAGACATGAAGGATACACAAACACATACTTGGAAAAATGGAAAAGCATACTTAGATAGGATGACTCAAAATCACAAAGAGGTCAGGCCTCTCTATGTTAATTTCTAGATTTATCACAATCCTAATAAAAGTAAAATAGTACATTTTTGTGTTGTTTAGATAAGGTGATTTTAAAGTTTGTATGGAAAAATAAAAAGAGACAAGACTAGCCAGGAAAATTCTGAAAGTGGAATTTATCCCTACAAAATAGTAAAACATAATACCGTAGTAATTAAAACTGTGAATTGTCAGTCCAGTGGAAGAGAATAGAAAGTCCAAGAAGAGTTCCAAATACATACAGAACTTAGAGTATAATAAAGATGATCCTTCGATTTGTGAGGAAACGACAGCTTATACATGAGTTGATAGCCATTTGAAAATAAAAAAGGTTGGGTTCATACATCATACCATACAC
>NW_012155952.1:11847-12252 GCF_000956105.1 Propithecus coquereli | reverse complement strand
CTCTGGAAAGGGAACGAATTGGATGAATTGGAGAGCGGTTTTGGAGGCAGACTCAACAGGACTTTGTGATTGGAATTTCGGGGCAGGAAAGGGAGATGTCCAGAATGACATGCAAGTATCGCCTGCCTTCCTGGGTAGCAGGTGGCAGTATTCATTGAGTTAAGGGACACTCAACGAAGAGAAGTGGAGGTGCTGAAGGTTTTATTTGGTATTTCTTCAGTTTGAGATGTCAGGCAGTCGAAAAGCAAATATATGAAAAAAAGGGAGAAGAGCTAAGATACAGGTAATCAATTTGGGCATTAACTACTACAGATCTAAATTAAAGTCATGGAAATGAGTGAGCTTGTTCTGTGAGCATGTTGAGAATGAAAATAACAGAAGGCCAAGGGCAAAATCTCAAGAAAC
>NW_012155952.1:0-252 GCF_000956105.1 Propithecus coquereli | reverse complement strand
AGGTCTGGGGCTCCACAGGGGTTTCACAACCTCCTACCTGAATCCAGAGTCTCCCACAGAGAATTTTGTCTGTATGGGTGCAGAATTCTCGTGGGGGGATATAAACAAGTAACGTCCTATTCCCCAATCTTCCTGATACCACTCAGAAGCATTCTCTTAAAGATATTTATTTCTGAGATTGACTATTGAGTGTCTAACCATTTTTCAGATGTACACACAGTTTAGAGAATGTAAGAAATATTTAATTAATTT
>NW_012155951.1:5417115-5417710 GCF_000956105.1 Propithecus coquereli | reverse complement strand
GTTCAACAACAACAGCTCATTATAAGAAGCAAACTCCCAGTGTTTTCTTCCGGGACTAGAAATGAAGATCTTGGAGTACAAGTTTGGAAAGTGATGAATATTGAATATTGAATAGTTGGAAGGTTTGGTCTATGTAGTAAAGGGAAATACTTGCTGATACACATTTTAACAATTAATTATCCTCACCAATGGAAAACAATTTCTAAATTGCAGTGGATGTGATTGTTTTCTGGAACAAATGAACAAGCATAATTTATACTGTGTGCAACCATTTGGCAATAGCTGGGAGAGTTAATTGAGTCTGGTGGTGGGAATAAAGGGAACATGACAGAGTGGATAAAACTGGACACCCTCCAAGATGTTCATTAATCACGTGACTAGTTTGAAAATGAATGCATCATGCAAATTAGAAGTAAAAGAGGCTTCCTGCTTTGGAGAGATACCAGCATGTGAGATTATGTGCATTCTCAACACTCCATCAGGTGGGGGCATGGGATGTGTCAATGTCACGCTTTAATTGGAATACGATAGTAGGTGGAACATGTTTTAAAATTAAACATAAATTTTCATAAGATTTAGTTTGGTTAAAAATGGC
>NW_012155951.1:5416691-5417025 GCF_000956105.1 Propithecus coquereli | reverse complement strand
GGCTCTTTGATCTCACTGTGCATTCTGTCCCACTCTCCCTGTTGCCAATTATTCTCTAGCCACCTTCACCTTTATGCTATTCCTTGAACACACCACCACGCTTGCTTCTGAATCTAGTGCCTTTGTCATTAGTTCTTACATCTGCCAAGAGGATTCTTCCAACTACTTCACATAGCTGACTCCTTTTTGTCATTCAGATATTATTTTAAATGCCTTGTCTTTAGAACCTCTCGCTCTTGTATCACCTTTATAAAATTTTCTGTATGGCACTTATCCACATCTGGTGTTTTTCTTGAACATGCATTTATTGTGTTATTGTCTATCGCAGGGACAG
>NW_012155951.1:5409752-5410337 GCF_000956105.1 Propithecus coquereli | reverse complement strand
ATTAATAGTGTTAACTCCATTTTTGTAAATCAGCTTTATAATAACTACCCAGCTTTTAATATTTTCTTTTTCATAATCAAATTTCATATCCTCAGGCTTTGATTACCTAGACTTAATCATAGCAGGATTTGAAACCAGATCGAATGAAACGAAGTAGAATGATCTCAAACATTGGAGGTGAAGAATTAAGGAGTGGTGACACTCTATGATCCAATAATTCTATGTCATAATCTCTACTACTCTATAGCTTTCTCTTACTTAGCTGTCCTACAAGATGCTCACTTCCTCTTATGGAAGGAATATCCAATATTTGGTTAAAGAAAGTAACTTTTTATTTCTTTACAGCCTCGGAGGCTGAAAGGGAACTTGAAAAGTATTCCTAGTACTATTTCAAGTGAATTGTGTTGGGAAAATGGGTACCGATAGAAACATTTCTGAGCACTATAGCAGAAGGTATTTTCTCCTGAATGTGTGACCAGTTATATTTTATTTACCTATGAGTAACAGAGAGCCATTATATAGGGTTTAATCAGGAAGCAGGAATTATTCTCATATTATCAAGAAGTTGGAAGCATGGGATACAGA
>NW_012155951.1:5405138-5409677 GCF_000956105.1 Propithecus coquereli | reverse complement strand
AATATTTTCTTTTTCATAATCAAATTTCATATCCTCAGGCTTTGATTACCTAGACTTAATCATAGCAGGATTTGAAACCAGATTGAATGAAACGAAGTAGAATGATCTCAAACATTGGAGGTGAAGAGTTAAGGAGTGGTGACACTCTATGATTCAATAATTTATGTCATAATCTCTACTATTCTATAGCTTTCTCTTACTTAGCTGTCCTACAAGATGCTCACTCCCTCTTATGGAAGGAATATCCAATATTTGGTTAAAGAAAGTAACTTTTTATTTCTTTACAGCCTTGGAAAGTCCACAAGGGAACTTGAAAAGTATTCCTAGTACTATTTCAAGTGAATTGTGCTGGGAAAATGGGTACTGATAGAAACATTTCTGAGCACTAGAGCAGAAGGTATTTTCTCCTGAATTTGTGACCAGTTATATTTTATTTACCTATGAGTAACAGAGAGCCATTATATAGGGTTTAATTAGGAAACGGGAATTATTCTCATATTATCAAGAAGTTGGAAGCATGGGATACAGAAATTATGTGACAGCTAAAAGAGGCACTTGGGTCCAACATTCTTATGAATTCTATTCTGCCTTTCTCTGTGGTTATAATCCTAATGGATAAAAGTTGAATCCAGCAAATCCAGACATTACATCTACATTTGAGACAGAAAAAAGAAAGGTGAACAACAAAGGACAAAACAGAAATGCAGTACAACTCTTCCTCCTTTAAATGTTTTTCTGGCCTTATCTCGGAAATTGCCATAAATGAGTCGTATTTAAATCCCTACCAGCAAGGGAGTCTAAGGGGGCTGAGAAGTATTATTTCATTGCTATTCTGAACATAATTGAGCTTCTCTTATGATAGGCAGAATTCTAAGGTGATATGCAATGACTCAGATCCTTGTATAATACCCTCCCCTTGAATGTGGGCAGAACCTCTAACTTGCTTCTAATCAATAACATATTGAAAAAATAATATGATGTCACTCCAACAAAATGTAATATTATATGGAAAAGGAAATGAAATTTTCCAGATGTGATTAAAGTCCCTAATCACAAGGGAATTGTGGTGGGAAGATGGGTGCTGATAGAAACATTTCTGAGGGCTGTGGCGGAAGGAAGTGACTCTTTAGTGTGTGACCACAGTGTTGACTTTATGTTGATCATAAGAGAGATTATCCTGAACTTGAATGGGACTAATCTTATCAATTGAACCTTTAAAAAGAGGACCTAGAAGTCAGAGATTAAGAAAGATGGAGATTTGTGTTTTGCCTTTGAAGAGGTAAGCTGCCTTATTGTGAGAGGACAACATGGCTAGGCTCTGAGGGTGACCTTTTGAAGCCGAGAGTGGCCCCCACAGCCAACAGCCAGCAACAAAATAGGGATCTCATTTCTACGATTGCAAGGAAATTAGACAGAAAAGTGTAATACCAGATGTGCATGGGCGAGGCTGATAATATATGGTAGTTGGTAGATGTCTGAGGCATATGTGTAAATGTGTCTGTGTATTCTATTCCTGCTCACTTCAGTTCATCTAGGTGCAGTTTTCTGACTTCGTGTAGTATTTCTCAAGGACAAAATTATGCCAAAAGAACATGAGATTTACTTATATTCAAATTGTCCCCTAATATATCAATCACTTTGGAACAGATTTGCATTTCTAAAACTAGTGTTAGAGGAGAAATCACTATATAAGGAAGCTGAGTCTCAGAGTATTGCAGTGATTTGTTTAAAGGGCTCAGAGCTAAAAAAAATTTAGAATTACACACAAAAATAGTTCCAGGTTCTGGCACAATTGTGTTTCCTCTTCTTAATCCTTCTCTTTGGTAGTTTGGTTCACATTCCACCTTCCAGACAATGCTCAATGTTGTGAAGATATTCAAACATGAGCAAAGCATTGTCACTGAGCCTGCAAATCTAACAGTCTAACAGGGAGATAATAACTAACATAAATAATTGTAATAAAAAGCATAGCCGAGTGCAGTGGCTCATGCCTATAGTCCCAGCTATTCCAGAGGCTGAGGTGGAAGGATCCCTTGAGCTCAGCAGTTGATAAACGGCCTGGGCAACTTAGTGAGACTGCGTCTCTAAAATAAATGAATAAATAAATACAATTTAAAAATAAAAATAAAAGCATAAAATGAAAAAATATTTTCAGAAAAGACAATCAGTGAGTGAGAGGGAAATTATTACTTTAATCTAGTGAATGGTCTCATTCTAATGAGGAGGGATTTCTTAGCCTGAGTCCTGGAGGATGTGTGAAGCAGAGCGGATTCAAAGTCATTCATTCATTCTAGAGAAAAGATCAGTATAGGAGCAAAGTACAGTGTTAGCACAATGGACTAATTGTACTTCCCAAAAAGCACAGGGCACATTGGGGGCATTTGAGGTCTCCCAGAGGATTAAATCTGCTATGGGAAAGTCCTGCCATGTGTCTCATGGTAACTAAAAAAAAAGGTTTTGAAAATTATTTTTAAAGATGTTTACAGTACCCCTTGAGATAACTAGAAATACAAGCCAAGGATTACAGATCCTGTTTCCATCAAACATCTCTAACTACTTTTCCGAATAAGCTAAACTCATTCTAAGGAGAGTGGGGAAAGCTGAGGGACTGACAGTGTGTCTATCTGCCATTGGCATGTTGACCCAGGCCTAGGATACAGGAACTGAAAATTCTCCAATAATTGAATATTTTTATTATAAACCTTATTCATTAGAATCCCCACCCTCAAAGGAAGATTTATAAACAGTGGCATGAAATGAAAGCCCCTTTCATATAGACGTAGTGTTTCAAGCAGAAAATGTCTCGAAACTAACCAAAATAGTCACCTCTACTGATAATTAAAGAACATGGGTACTGCCCTTGGCAGTTGAAAGAACCACCCTGGGGTTAAAGCATCAATACTGAGCATACCCAGATCTTTCTCCTGATCTGGTGAATGGAGCACAAAAAAAGGCAGAGAAAGGAAGAATCTGCTGCCTCAGAAAGAGGTCATATTGAATATCTTTGGGGAGAGGGGAATTGAGATGTTTTCTCTTTTCAAAGTTGAAAATGGGACACACTATTTCTAGACCATGACCATTCTTCAAAATCTGGGTAGGTCCAGAAGAGCAACATCAATGTGTATATATGTGTGTGTGTGTGTGTGTGTGTGTGTGTGTGTGTGTGTGTGTGTGTGTGAGACTGAGGAAGAAACAGTAGGAATGACAGAGTGGAGAGGACCAGAGTTCTGGCATCAGAAGGACAAAGGTTTTAATCTCAAGTCATCAATTTGCTGGCAGGTTGAGCAGAATAGGCCATTGAAGAATTGTAGCTCCCTTTCTTTCTAATTATTACAGACACTAGCACCAGGATCAATTTAATGGAAGTCAAATAGATGTCATTAACACTGAAGAAATTCATTTTTATTCAGTGAATTTTTGCTAGGAAACAAAAAACTGCATGACACCCATCCTTAATATAAAAGATTTTTTTCTCAAAAGGTTAATACACATCAACTCTGATTATTGTTCTTAAAAAAGGTAAAGGTCTTTGTGTTTTCATTCAAAAAAATAAGTTATGCATATACCAAGAAGAGAAGAAAAATACCATTGGCAAATCCTCATTTAAAATTGCCTTAAAGAGAATTCTACTTGTTTGATCTTGTAAATGCGTAACTTTGCATCCTAAATAAAGGAAAAGAAAGTTCTGATTGGATGTCATATAGTTTTCTGTTGCTGTCAGAACACATGACCATAAATATAGTGACTTAAAACAACACAGATTTAATTTTCGTGCAGTTCTGAGGGTCAGCATTCTGACAAGGTCTCACTAGGCTAAAATCAAGGTATCAGCCGGCCTGCGTTCCTTTCTGGAGGCTCTAGGAGAAAATCTGTTTCTCTGAGAGCTCCAGCTCCTAGAGGCTGCCTGCATTGTGTCCTCCTCCCCCTACTGCCATCTTCAAAGGCAGCAACATAGCATCTTTCTAGCCTTGCTTCCTTAGACATATCTTTCTTTGATTCTCTCCTTTGCCTCCCTCTTCCTCTTTAAAGGATATCGGATTACACTGGGCACACCTCGGTAATCCCAAATCCATCTCTGTTCTGAGGTAAACTGATTAGCAATATGAAATTCGCATGCAACATCAATTTCTCCTAGCAATGTCATGTACCATATTCATAGGTTTGGAAGACTTTTGCATCTTTCGGGGGGCAGGCAGCGTTATTCTGCTTACTCCAGATGTTATGATGGATCATAATTTCTACCCCAAGTAAAGAATTAAATGGCAGAGAATACACCCTCCTCCACTGGCTCAGTGATGCACCTGTCTCTGCAAGGGCTCACCTGGGGGGTGCAGGCAGAAAGTTCCTTACGTCAACTGCTCCTTAAAGAGGTCCATCTTCAGACAGAGGTGATAATTATGTCACTAATATTTGAATTTTTTTAAGTATCTTTGATACAGAGGGGTACCCTTTGAATTGTTTCTGCTTCCTGAAGTTCTATAACTTCAACCAGCAGAGAGAGGAGGCATTCTTTATTTTCTTTATTGTGCCAGACCAAAA
>NW_012155951.1:5398180-5403537 GCF_000956105.1 Propithecus coquereli | reverse complement strand
CTACATCCTGACAACAATTTGCCATTTATCATTGTGAACAGAGTAATTCAGACATTTTCTAATCCCTCCAATCATCTTTGCTCCCAGGTTATACTCCTCCATTTTATCAACTGAGATTGCAAATCAGACACCTATCTGAAGCTCATTTCCCTGCAATGATGTTTCAAAATGCCACTCATACATTTTCTTAGGATCCCAAAATGCCATTAATCTGAAAAAAAAGATTTTTACTCCATTGGAGTAGCTCCATACTCCCTTAAAATATAATCACATACCTTGCGATTTCATTCTCTCTTTACAAATGTTAGTTTTATCTTTTGATTCTCAATACAATTCTCCTATTAAATGAGGAAATAAGAAGTAAAAAAAAATCTGCTCTCCTTGCCATTCTTTGGTATTACACATGCCTCTTTTTATCACCTTCTTTCTGGATATATTGTCTTTTCTATCTTTTGAAAATCTTAACTTCTCTAGAGTTTGATAGAAGTGAAATTGAAACATTTAACTATTCGGATAAAATCCTCAGTGCTCGTATAGGTCAATTCAATTTCTGCTCTCAGATCACTTTATAATTATCTGGGCCATCTCTGTTTTTGGAACTTCCCCTTAACTTTCCATGTTGGACTGTTTGATTCCATTTCTCCAGTTGAAACACCCTCTCCTGCCCCATGACTATCCTAATACTTCTGCCAGCTCCAAGTGTATAGGCCATGAACATTTGTATATAAATATGTCACCTGTCCTCGCATTTCTTAATAGTCAGGACTTTGCTTTTCAGACCTCTGGGTGGTTTCTTTCACACTGGAGTTTAAGGAAATGCGACCCTCTAATGTTGTACTATATACAACCTATATAGTTAGAAGTGTCAGCATTTTTTAAAAAGGTGAACCTGAATTTGGAATATCAGATTAATATGAACTAATCAAAATAGTAAAGAATATTTTTATTATTGCTTAGTGCTTATAGAAAAATCACAGCATAAGCAAAGATTAGCCCAAAAGACATATAAAGAAATGTAAGTTAAAAGTGAAGAACCTCCTGAAATTACTAATAATAGCAAAATTGCCTTCTAAGGAAATTGTAAATTCACTTTTCCTTGAGACTTGGGAAAGGGGTACGGAGAGAAATTGAAATCGACATTTATTTTCTTCTTTAGTTGTGTAAAGCCTTTGCATCTAATAGTTCTCAGTGAGGAAAGTTCGAGTTAATACGTGGTAGACTGTACCAAATAAGGTCTGCTCAACAGCAAATGCCCTACAGTAACCGATTTGCAATAATCGAACATTTTCAGTCTATATTACCTTCTAAAAGTTCTATAACCTTGTCTGTTTTATTATAGGATATGTGTAATTGTTTTGCCCCAAAAAGAAAGAAGAGGAGTTAATTGCAGATACCATAATAGACTAGCAGAGCAGCTTTCTAAGCTTTAGCACACTCACTTGGCAAAATTGGGAGCCCAATATGGCTTCACTTGACCTTTATGCCTAGCAGTTAGTACCTGGCAACTTAATTTCTATATCTCTTTGTTTAATTCTTCAGGCAAGAATATTATTTACTCAATGCAATGTATGGCTTTACTTCTCTAGTTCAGTGATTTGCATCCCTGACTGCAAAGTAGAATCACCAAGGGAGCTTTTAAAAAAATCTAACACCTATTTCCAGAAAAATCAATTCAACTCAGCATCTAAGATTAGATGCCTAGAGTTAGTCCAGTCTACTGTGGCCTGGCTTGTGGAGCAAACAGAGCATTATACACTTAGCAGGGAGAAAGGAAGAGGGTAATGTTTCAAAACAGAAGAGCCAAAACTAAAAAGAGGGTAAGGACAAGAAGAATTTATAGGCATCTTTCTTTATGAGCAGAGTGTTCTTATAGAGATGTGATAACTTGATTTTGAATTATAAAAAAGGGATATATTAATTATTCAGAAAAGACAGGTAAGTGAAACATTCACAAATGAGATAATATTTGGGCTGGTCCTTAAAGCTAATGAGCAGCATTTTGCAGGATAGAGAGGTGGAAGAAGGCATTCCTAGCAAAACAGTGGCATGAAAGCATGCTGTCCTTTGGTTTATTAAGAGAACAAAAAACAATCCAGTGTCCTCGGAACATAGGACAAATAGTCGTGAGTGGCTGAAAGTTAAGATTGGGAAACGTATTGTGGTAAAACTGTCAGATTCTTGTTGCAAGCTACATTGTACAGTGGCTTGGAGGATTTCAGAACAATCAAAAGTTTCAATTGTTTTTCACTGTAATTCTCTCTCTCTCTTTCTCTCTCTCTCTCTCTCTCTCTCTCTCTCTCTCTCTCTCTCTCTCCCTCAATATAATAGACAGGCGTATAAAAAAAGAAGTCCACGTCAATGAGCATTAGGCATGTTTAAATCCCAGCTGTTGATACTTTGCCTCATCTTTATTGCGTACATGTCTGTCTCTCAGAGTCACTGGCTATTTTCCAAGAGTTGATGGGAACACCTTGAATTAATAAAACTGCTTCAGTATTTATCACCTTTTATTATTTTAGGTCCTCTTCCTTTAGGTTATAAATATATGAGGGCAGTGATGATGTCAGTTTTGTTCATATTATGCCCTAGAACAAAATTTGTAGAAGGTGCTGAAAATATTTTTTGAGTAAGTGAAATCTATGACAGTACACATTGGGTACAAGATTAACATTGTAAGTTGGGTCTGTCCAACATAAAAACATGTAACAAAGCAAACTTTTAATCAAGGAAGAATTCCAGGTCAGTTTTTTTTTTTCTTTTTCTTTTTACTTCACACCATTACTTTCTTTCCCCACAATCGGCCATAACATTGAACATAAGAGGGAAAGGGGGAGAACAAGAAAAACAAAAAGATACGCATCTCTTAGTACCTGCCGTTGGCACCTAACCATGTAGAAAGCACACATGCCAGTCACATAGCTTCCAGACTCAGCAAGACATCTTTCACATTTGGTGCCTCAGAAGGGAAAGAAAAACTAAAGTGTGAATAATGTACTATAAAAATCAATCAATCAGAAGCTGTGTGTCCTTGTCTTCTGCTCTGGTGCATAGCTCGGAAATATCGGGTTGTTCCTACTGAGTGGTAGAAACATAAATGGAGACCAGATGTTTGAAGGTGACACATAGACTATAAATGAGAATTGCTGCTATGGGGAAGAGAAAACCAAATGTTGCATGGCGCAGAAGCCTAAGGAAGGAGGAGGGAATAGGAGCTAGGTCTGGGAGAAATCCTTTTCATAGAAATGACTAGGTTGCTGGGTGGCCAAACTCAAGCCCTTTTTAAAGAACTGTGGTCAATTACTTCTCTAGGATAATTTCAAGGTGTCCGCAATTGGAGAGAACTTAGGCACGCATTGTGTACATAACCTCCAGTGAACACAGAGAAGTGAATTCTGAGGGTACACACCTGAACCAGGTCCAAATTAACTCTGGTTGCACCAATCCGGCAGTGAAATTGCCATTGCAACCAC
This sequence comes from Propithecus coquereli, assembly GCF_000956105.1. Taxonomy (NCBI): domain Eukaryota; kingdom Metazoa; phylum Chordata; class Mammalia; order Primates; family Indriidae; genus Propithecus; species Propithecus coquereli. The sequence continues at coordinate 5,400,067 of NW_012155951.1, read as the reverse complement.
TGTGCGTAGGAATGGCGTTTGCCATACTCCATCTTCTTCCCAGAAATTCAAATACGCATGACAGAGTCATCCCCATGTGACTCACATTTGAATCAAGGATTTTGTTGGATACATCTGATTGGAAAAGCCTGTAACCCCTATGCAAAGGAGGCTGAGAAAGTGAGTTGCTGCTTCTCTCTCAATCATGGAGTGTAGGGATCAACAAGATGCTGGGTGGCTACAAACCTAACAATTGTACACTGCAATGATTTCTCTTGTCTTTTATTAAAATGGTTTCAGGGAAGACTCAGCTCTCTATTCAGCTCTCTATATCTGAATATTAATTTAAGCTTCGGCTATATTTGGGAGTTATATATTCACTAAATTCTTTTAAGAAACAGCAAAAATCTTTAAAGTAAACCTCACTCATTTGATTAGTTTTTAGAAAATAGCAGGTGTAACACAATAAGAGCAGCTTTTGATGTCTAACAGTACTATTTTAGTCTCCCAACTAACTCCTACTAATTTTGTGATTGTAAAGCTTACTACCTCTCTCTTTTTTCATATTTAAAATGGACATATTAATATATACTTCACAATGCATTGTGCAAATTAAGTATCACATTTGGAAGACTTGAGCAGAGTGTTATTAGACACAATGTGAGAAGAAAGTAAACTGAATTTATTGACCACTTAATACGTGCCCATCAGAATGTTAGAAAATTGATATAGAAAGATGATTAAGACATGCTTCATGCTTTCAAATAGCTAAGACTTGGACAAATAATCAGAACAAAATGGTTAAGGTGCTTTAAGAGAGCTATGTGCAAGGTGTTGTAGAAGTACAAGACCAGTTGTAACAGCTTCTGACTGGACAAATGCAGAAAGGCTTGGTAGAGGAGCGTGATGGTTACTTTTATGTGTCAATCTGACTGGAACACAAGGTGCCTAGACCTTTGGTCAAACAGTATCCTGGATGGGGTCTGTGAGGATGTTTCTGTATGAGATTAACATTTGAATATGTAGCCTGAGTAAAGCAGGTTGACTTCCCCAAAGTGGATGTCCCCCATCCAATAAATTGAAGACCTAACTAGAGAAAAAAGCTGAAAAAGAAGAAACTCCTTTTGCCAGACAGCTTGCGCTGGGTCATCAGTCCTCTCCTGCCTTTGGACTGGGACTTACACCATTAGTTCTCCCGTTCTCAGGCCTTCAAGTTCAAACTGGAGCTATAGCATTGGATGTCCTGGGTCTCCAGCCTTCATAACTGCATGAGCCAATTTCTTATAATAAATCTTTGTCTCACTTTATATATAAATGTAGAAGGCCTGATATATGTATATACATATCTATCTATCTATATCTATATATCTCCTACTATTTCTGTTTCTCTAGAGAACCTTGACTAATAAAGGAAGTAAACTATGAAATAATTACTTGAAGGATAGTAGGAGTTTGCAACATAAATAGGCATGTCATTAACTTGTATTTTAAATTTTTATTTCATCTCCTCTAATCAAAAAGGCCACAAATGACTGTGAAATAATATCCTATATTTGTATTTTGAGTCTGTGGAGATAACAATCAATCCTCTCTCTCTAGATCTGCCTTAGCTAATCTGGTAGCCATGAGCCACATGGCTGTTGTGTACTTGACATGTGACTCAGCCCAAACTGATATGTTCTCTAAGCAATTTGAAATACACAGTGGCTTTCAAAAACTTTGTAAAAGAAAAATAGTGTAAGATATCCCTTTAATATTTTCTTATATAGCTTATAAAGATTCAAATGATATTTTGGATAAATTGAGTTAGATAATATATAGTAAAATTAATTCAGTCCATTTCCTTTTCTTGTTTTAATAAAGCTACCTAAAAATTGCATATGTGGCTCATATTTTATTTCTGTTGGA
>NW_012155951.1:5395617-5397090 GCF_000956105.1 Propithecus coquereli | reverse complement strand
CATAAAAATTAGCTAAGTCATAGGCAAATATTGTGTTGCCATAAATATAGGAACCCAATTAGAGGAAATGGATATTTTCTCCTTTTCTTACAGTTGAGTAATTTGTAGCATTCCTTTTTAAAACTTTTTAAAAAGTGTAATACAAATGACTGTATAACACAATCATTTATCACAAAGTAATTATCCTGAAAAAAACTCTATCCTGATTAAAAAAGCATTTGCAATAAATATAGCTTAGTTTGAATACTTATTTTTGAATTTTATGTAAGTGGAAACATACAAGATGTATTCTTTTTTACTGATAGATAATATTTGTACATATTTGGAGTTATATGTGATATTTTGTTCAATGCATAATGATCAAGTATAATAACTAAGTTTAGGTTTTAGAGTATCCATCACCTCCAGTATTTATCATTTCTTATTTCTGGTTTCTTTAACTCAATATTATGTTTCTAATATTGAATCATGTTTTTGTTTGCTGCACTTTTTAGTTTCATAATAAAAGTAATCTACTGTATGAGTAGACTAGAGTTGATTTATACATCTTACTACTGATGAACTCTGGGTTGTTTCTAGTTTAGAGATAGTACGAATAATGCAAATATAAATAACCTCATTCATGTCTTTTATTCACTTGTATAACTGTGCATGTGCATGTATTCCTTATGAGTGAAATTGCTTGTAATAAGATGTTCTAGTAAGTTTTTGTTACGTAACAAATTGCCACAAAATCTGAATGGTAACAATAGTAACATTTATTTGTCCCTCGCACACCTGCAAATGAGTTGGACTGTTTGACTTTGCTTCAGACTGGCATTTATGTTGCTTTTGAAACCAGTGGGTTTCCCAGGAATATTCTTCTCATGACAGTGGAAGAATCAAAAGAACCCGAGCCACACTGCACATACATATTTCACACTCACATCTGCTCACATCACATTCATTAGCATTTCATTAAGCAAGTCACATGGTCAAGACTAAAATCAAAGAGCAGGGAAGTATACTACACCCACCATGAGGCCATGAGTCAGGTGTAGACATGTAACATTAATACAGAGAAGAACTAGGACAGATAATTCAGCCCACCTATAGGTTATGTATATGATCAGTTTTAGTTGATAGTCCCAAATAGTTTTCTAAACTGGTTGCACTATTTTACCCTACATATGTAGTATGAAAGTTCTCATAGCTCCACAAACTCACCACTATTTGATATTGTCAGTCTTTTAAAATTGCCATACTGTTAGGTGAGCATTTGCATCATATTGTCATTTTAATTTGCTTTCTATTGGTTGTTAATAAGGTTATGTAGCTTTTAGTTTATTTACTAAAACAATAATTTACAATTTTTAGTTTATTACTAAAAATAAACAGCTTTTAGTTGTTATTAGTGAAAAAACCAAACAAACAAAAAAACCACAACAATGACCTTCAATCTCTTGCCTGCTTTTCATTGATGAAGGTGGTCTC
>NW_012155951.1:5393275-5393682 GCF_000956105.1 Propithecus coquereli | reverse complement strand
GACCCAAGTGCCCATCAATACATGAGTGGATTAATAAAATGTGGTATATGTATACCATGGAATACTACTCAGCCATAAAAAACAATGGCAAAGTAGCACCTCTTATATTATCCTGGGTGGAGTTAGAGCCCATTTTTCTAAGTAAGGTATCACAAGAATGGAAAAACAAGCAACACATGTACTCGCCATCAAATTGTTACTAAGTGATCAACACTTACTTGCCCATGTGGAAGTACTATACATCGGGTGCCAGGCAGGTGGGAGAGGGGTCAAGGGGATGGGTAAACTCAGAACTAATGGGTGCAGAGCACACTGTATGGGGGATGGGCATGCTTGTAGCTCTGTCTTGAGTGATGCAAAGGCAATATATGTAACCAAAATGTTTGTACCCCCATAATATTTTCAAA
>NW_012155951.1:5391196-5391541 GCF_000956105.1 Propithecus coquereli | reverse complement strand
ATAGGATGTTTTTCCGTTGCTAAACTTTTTTTTCACACCAAGAATTTTTATTGCCTAACTGACCAAGTAAGAATCACTCAGCATAAAGTCAGTAAAATCATTGATACTGAGTACTTGTATCCAATCTCAGAGAGAATAATTTTAATATTTTTCCACTAATCATTATATTTGTTTTAGGTTTCGTTTAGACACCTAGTATTAAAATAAAGGTAAAAGAAGACAGAATAAAGGCCAGCAAACATATAAAAAAGTGTTCAACATCTCTAATCATCAGGAAATTGCAAATCACAACCACAATGAGATATCACTTAACTTCAGTGAGAATGGGTTTTATCAAAAAGTCCC
>NW_012155951.1:5390721-5391146 GCF_000956105.1 Propithecus coquereli | reverse complement strand
AGATGGTGCCCATCGCACTCATTTTGTTTGTATATACCCATCCCCTCCCCCTGCCATCTGCCCGATGCCCGATAAATGTTATTCCTAAATGTGCACTTAGGTGTTGATCAGTGAAACCAATTTGCTGGTGAGTACATGTGGTGCTTATTTTTCCAATCTTGGGATACTTCACTTAGTAGAATGGGTTCCAGCTATATCCAGGAAAATACAAGAGGTGCTATATTACCATTGTTTCTTATAGCTAAATAATACTCCATGGTATCCATATACCACATTTTATTAATCCACTCATGTATTGATGGACACTTGGGTTGTTTCCAAAACAATAAATGTTGGCGTGGATGCGGAGAGTTTGTTGTTCTTTTTCGAGATTGTCTCAAGTATTCTTGGCCCTTTTCATTTCCACATAAATTTGGAATCAGGTG
>NW_012155951.1:5377628-5378076 GCF_000956105.1 Propithecus coquereli | reverse complement strand
AGATTTGTATCAGTGCTGATTCAGGCATGATTTAACTTTTGGTTCAGAAACACTGTCCAAGAACGCTACACTTCAAGGTTCTTCTACCCTATACATACATGCACATGTGTACACATACATACACAAGATTGAGATGATTTATTTAAGTGCTCTTCTGAGAAAGATCTTATTAATGGATTATTTGAGCCTTTGTATTATTTATTGCCTTGAAAAAATTTGGATCAATGATTAATACCTTGGAGATGTATGCTAGCTCAATAGTATAGAAAAATAGCTTCACTGTAATGCCAATTGTATATTTAATATTTTGGGATAAACCATATAAGAAGTATTCAATTATCTTAAGATATCTTAAATTCATCTAGTGAAAATTCAACAATAACTTTCTGATATTCGTTCTCATTTATTCTGTTGGCCTTAAAGTACCCTAATTTCATATTTACAAGTA
>NW_012155951.1:5375648-5377003 GCF_000956105.1 Propithecus coquereli | reverse complement strand
AGGACTCTGGGACTCTCACAATTGCCCTGATCATAAAAGCTCTTTTTATTTCTGGGAATAAATAATCTGTATTTAAACTCATTCTATCTGATAAAACCTCTGAAAGACAAGCTACTGCAGAGATCATGGTCTTAGGATCAGAGCCATTCTTCACGGGTATGATGAGGGGCAAAAAAGGTAAAGCAAAAGACATCCGGATCTAAAGAGGGAAGAAAACCTTGTCCTCTTCCTCCCTCCTCATCCCCAAACAGTAATTAAGTTCTGCAGAAACAAGGAACTTGAGACGTTCAATATCAGTGCCTGTGGTCCTCTTGCCTCTTACCTATTCGGCAGAAGAGAGCCAGGGAATTAGGTTTCCAATGAATCTCTATTCTCTGAGGCTGAGAAGAAAGAATGAAAGGTCCCTACCATTGAAGAGATAGTCTGAGGCAATCTCTGTAGATAAGGCCTTTGGGGAATAGCAATGCTTTGGCTGCTGCTTCAGTATACTCTCGCCCACATTGCAGGCCTCCCCTGCAGAAGATGAGTATTGTTTATTGTCGAAGACTTCTCTATCTGCCTGTCCTTGATGTGAGAAGAAATTGTTTGGAATGACATCTTCTAGCAGTGGCCCTCTGCACGTGCAAATATCCAGGTGGGGTCTCGTGGTTCCACACGACACCCTCCAGGTTGTATCCCCTCATTGAGTCTAATATTCATGGCGGGGCCTCCTGCAGTAGAAGCCAGGGCCACGAGCATTGTGCCAGGTATGCCAGTCTCTGGAGGATCTGCCTGTGGACCCTCCAGAATGTGTGTGATTGGCTGCCTTTGCACCAGACTTCTCAAAGCAGTGATATTGGGCATCTCCTGGGGCAGCAGGGGGATGCTGGCTGGTATCAACTACCCTAGTAGGATCTGTTTATATGTCTAGGGGAAAGATTTGAATTGTTATGTAACTCAGATATCATCTCAGAGCCCCTATCCCCCACAGACCTAAGTAAACTGCACTCACTCTCAATATTATAGTGTGGGGAAAAAAATCCAAGCTCTGCTTTATAATTCCTGTGAATTTCCAGGGCTTATGTTCTTGTGGCACCCTTGTCTTTAGCTTTTATTTCTATAGTAGGATCAGGTGTTCTTCTTTACCCTAAATTATTCCACAAGCTCAGTTCAGCCCATTTTCCAAACCTCTTACAAGCCAACAAGCATATAGACTCAACAAGCATATAAACATTCAGTGAATGTTTAGGTTCAAAGTAAGAGTTACATCAGAACTCATACAACTTCCTTTCTCTCTTCCTGGCAGAATTCTTCCAGTCTTCCTCCTTCCTAATTCCTTTTTCTGCCCCAACCCTTGAAGGATTGGCCTCAGTTCA
>NW_012155951.1:5374445-5375598 GCF_000956105.1 Propithecus coquereli | reverse complement strand
CTGCCTTCTATGCTCAGTTTCCTAATGTGCTTTTGTGATTTTGGAAATTTTTTAAAAAAACATAACTGGATATTGACATTTTTAATTAAACTTTGTATTTTTAGATAACTTTAGATTCACATAGAGTTGTATGAAATAATACAGAGAAAGTCCATGTCCCTTTATTCAGTTTCCCTCAATGGTAACCTCTTGCAAATCATAGTACACTATCACATCCAGGATATTGATATTGATAGTCAGGATACAGAATATTCCCATGGCCATAAAGATGCCTTACATTTCCTTTTAAAGCCATACCCTGCTAACTTCCACAATGCTTGACAACCTCTAATCTGTTCTCCATATCTATAATTTTGTCATTTAAGAATATTACATAAACGGAATCATATAGTATTTAACCTTTTGGGATATGCTTGTTTCAATTAGAATAATTCTATGGAGATTTATCCAGGTTGCAGCATGTATTAATTCTCCATTTATTTTTTATTATTGAGTAGATTCCATGATATGGTTGTACAACAGTTGTATAACCATTCATGTTTGAGGATATTTGGTATTTTTCTAGTTTTTTTCTATTATGAATAAAGCTACTATTAATATAAAGAATTTGGACGCATTATTTTTAGTGTGTTTATGTGTGAAAATAAGTCTTCATTTCACTGCAATGAACGCCCAGGAGTGCAATTACGGCTTTGTATGATGCATGAATAATGCAATTGCTGCTTTTTATGGTACATTGTATGATTAGATTTGTTGTTGTTGTTGTTTTTAAGAAACCACCAAACTGTTTTCCAGAGTGATTGTGCCATTTTATGTCCCCACCAGTAATGTGTGACTGATATAATTTTTCCACATCATTACCAGCATTAGGTGTTGTCACAATGTTTTTTTTTTCATTTTAGTCATTCTGATAGGTATGTCATGATATCTAATTATGGTTTTAATTTGTATGATACATTCCTAAAGCCAATAATGTTGAACATGTTTTCATGTGCTTATTTGCTGTCTATATATAAAGTTTGGTGAAATGTCTCTTTATGTCTTTTTCTTACTTACTCATTGGGTTATCTATTTGGTTTTACTATTGAGTTTCGAGAGTTTTTTATATATGTTAAATACTAGTCCTTTGTCGGATATGTGATTTGCAAATATT